>NC_083760.1:75492589-75557589 GCF_963514075.1 Conger conger
GCTGTCTTATATTCAGAGTGGCCAGAGTAGTTTTTTCTAGAAGTGCTTTAGTATGTTGAGCCCCCTAAGGTTCTGCTGAAGTTAATTATGTCGATGCCCACACGGGCGGACTCACATCAACACTTGTGGATCACTGTGATGTGGAAAATACCAGCGATGGCTGAAGAGCTTATAAAGTGGCAAAGCACTACACACCTCTGACAGAACAATAATAAGCACAGTGATAAACTGGCCTCCCTGTTTCCCTCAGTGATGAAGGGAGGATTAATGATATCGGTGTGATCACAGCACTGAGAGACAGTATGCCAGGGTGAGAGAGTCCAGCTTATCTGTAATACCTAGTGCAGAAAGGGAGAGGGGGGGGTAGAGAGATAGAGATGGAGAGGTAGAGGGAGAGAGGGAGAGGGAGAGAGGGAGATGGAAAGGGAGAGATGGGGAGGAAGAGGGAGGTGAATAGAGGGAGAGAGTGTGATTATCTGGAGAAGGAGCTAATGGCTTACGCCTACATCAACACACTGGTGTGAAAAGCGGCCTCCTCTGCACTGCAGGAAACACATACGTTATGCTAGAAACGTGAAAAAAAGAGACGGGGAAGAAAATCTTTTATTCCTGTGTAAAATGCATTTCACTGGAGGAGCATGTACAAACCTCTGTCCACAGCACCCCTCTCTGGCCCCCCACAGCACCCCCCTCTGCCCCCCCACCACCCCTCTGCCCCCCCCCCCCACAGCACCCCTCTCTGCCCCCCCACACCACCCCTCTGCCCCCCCCACAGCTCCCGTCTCTACCCCCCCACAGCACCCCTCTCTACTCCCCCACACCACCCCTCTGCCCCCCCACAGCACCCTTCTCTGCCCCCCCACACCACCCCTCTCTGCCCCCCACACCACCCTTTTCTGCCCCCCCACAGCACCCCTCTCTGCGCCCCCCCACACCACCCCTCTCTACCCCCCCAAAGCACCCCTCTGCCCCCCCCACAGCTCCCGTCTCTACCCCCCCACAGCACCCCTCTCTACCCCCCCACACCACCCCTCTGCCCCCCCACAGCACCACTCTCTGCCCCCCCACAGCACCCCTCTGCCCCCCCCACACCACCCCTCTCTACCCCCCCACAGCACCCCTCTCTGCCCCTCCCACACCACCCCTCTGCCCCTGTCCCAGCCCTGGCACTGCACCTTGAGTCTCAGACTGAAAATAACCTTTAGAGGCTACTGGTTGCCTTTCAGCTGGAGAATATCGTCTTCTATAAAAACATTCAAGTAAATAGAATGAACAGCATTTGAAGGTGAGCTAACAAATCACCTGTAGGGGATGAGAAAAAAAAAGTTGTTTTACTGAATTATTTCTCATTTAATTGAAAAAATAAGGAGAGAGAGAGTGAGAGAGAGAGAGAGACGGGACAGGGAGTGCGAAAGGAAGAGAGACAGGGATAGGGAGGGAGAGAGACTATTGTTTTGCATCCTGTTTTGGAAGCACTTTCTGCACTTTTTGAAGTGAGGTGACCGGAGGGCTGAATTTCACAAGGTAGGGTGAGGTGGGGGGGAGTATAGAGTTAGCTGAGTGGCTGGTGAGGACATGGACACAGTGACAGTGTTATTTAATTCTGCAGAGAGATTTTAAAAACCTAGCGCACTGTTAGTGTGTTGACCACTGTAACCGATAGTTGACAGTGACCAGTGTGTCATATTCTCTAATTTGCCCTCTCGGTATATTTTATTATTCATTGAGGGATTTTTCTGAGCTCAATGATCTGTTAGCTGTTTGTCAGGAAGAAGGTATGCGGTGGGAGAGATGGGAGGAGAAGTAAGATAAGACCAAATGAAAGTGGGATCATAAAAGGACAGAGAGAGGAAAGGTTGTCTGGGAAAGAGGAAGCATACAGAGGAACACAGTGTGTTCTGTTTGACACACCCAGTACAGTACACCCCAGTGCATCTCAGGACCCAGACACACTGAGTAAAATGCACCGTAATGCACCTTGAAGGCCCCATGGACTGTAAACACACGGTCCGCGTATGCGCCTGCAAGCCCCATTCACGCACAGTGATAAAGGGCAGGCTTCCCAGCAGGCTTCGCTCAGAGGGGAGCTCATTCACAAAGCACAGCGGTGAGCTCATCTGCACACAACATGCACAAACCTGCTGATCTGTGTATACTGTACAAACACCATGCACAGATCTGCTGATCAGTGTATACTGTACAAACAGCATGCACAGATCTGCTGATCAGTGTATACTGTACAAACAGCATGCACAGATCTGCTGATCGGTGTATACGGTACAAACAACATGCACAGACCTGCTGATCAGTGTATACTGTACAAACAACATGCACAGACCTGCTGATCAGTGTATACTGTACAAACAGCATGCACAGACCTGCTGATCTGTGTATACTGTACAAACAACATGCACAGCCTAAAGAACACACACCTACTGGTACAAACATAGACAACCATTAACAACTTACAGTTCACCTTCACATAAGTGTGGTCGATGACTTAAGCATAGGGAGACAAAGGTGAATAGAAAGACACACACTCTCACATACACAAATGCACACACACACACATCACTCATCAAAATCAGTTGCCCTCCTTGCCTGTTATGTGCTCTCATAACATGCTAAGTATTCTACTAGACAAACAAAAATAAAACAACTCTCACTCTTTCTTTGTCACATGTTCTCTCCTCTCTCTGTCTCCCTTTCTCCCTCCCACTTTCTCTCCCTCCCTCTCTCACTCTCTCTCACTCTTATTCTCTCCTTTTCTCTCCCTCTCTCTCTCACTTGCCCTCTGCTCCAAATATCTTCCTCTTTTCTCCCTCTTTTCTCTTTCCCTCTCTCTATCTCTGCTCCTTCTCCCTCTCTCTCTCTTCCTCTCCCTCTCTCTCTCTCGCTCTCTCTCTCTGAGGTGGGATGGGCAGTAGAAGCGGAAGCCTGCCCCTGTGCCTGAGCGAGGCTCTGCCAATAAGGTAACTGCACACACACACACACACACACACACACACACACACACACACGCACACACACTCACACGCTCGTGCCGCCTCACCTCCAGGCAGACGGCTGCTCACTCTGCCCTGCACGCCCACAGGCTCCGTCTCTCTGACACGTCGTGCCTGAGCCAGCCCAGCCATCAGCGGACACGGAGGGATGCACGGGGAGGTGCCGTGAGGGGAAGCGGGACGCCTCGTGTGCCTGCAACTTTGGCCGGCCGGTCGCATTCCTGCTCTGCCCCTTGCCTTCTCCAGGGCAGCTTCCTCCACCTGACACAGCAGGATTACGGCGCGTTTCCTCTGGTTCGGACGTCCCCGGCTCTCCATCTGCCACCACAGCGGACAGCTTTTACCAACTTTTTCTTCCTCATTTTTTTGATAAGTATAGACATTCTTTGGTAGATCTGTTGTCTAATGAAGTGTGTTTCGGAACTTTTTTTCACCAGGCAGTGTCAAACGGTTTCATGACTTGTGTCAGCCTGTGCCTTCTGTAAAAAGGCCGGTAACAGAAGAGTTTGAAAAAGCTGAATCTGCTTTTCATCATGAAGTTATGGACATAAGGACCTGAAGGAAATTCCACATGTAGAATAGTGGCCAGGTGAGACCACTAGCCCACCACTGTGTTTCAGTGCTGAACTTCCTTCAACTTGTTTTTTTGGGGTTTTTTTTTTGATTGCCAGCAAATTTAAATGTTCATATTTTTCACACTTCAGTTCTTTGTGGGCGGGAAAAAAAACGATGACTGTTTTCCAGTAGAAATAAAGCCGTGAGTGCAGTCCATTCTTCACTGCTTCTACACAGCGTCTAGCAGCACGGCAACAGCTGAGAGAAATTATTCACAGATCCCTGGACTTCAGCTCAAATCAGAAGGAGGCATGGAGATAACTAACTCCTCCGTTTAAGGTAATCGGATTTTATAAATTGCGGCAGCTGCCGGTGATTTTGTAGGACACCTTCGTAAATCAGTGAAGCCATTAATGTTAAGTGAGGCGTAAATCCTCAGCCTTATTTCTCTTTTCCTGATCTGAGGGAAACGGGTCCCATGCACGCATGGGGCGCATGGTGTGAGCAGTTGTGCTGAGGAACGCGCAGGAGTTGCGCAAACCTTTTGGGGACTTTGGTTGTTTTGTTTTCTGCAGTGGAATAGGTATCAAATTTGAACACCGGAGAGTGAGAGAGTGCCTATCATCTGAGAGCAGAGACGTTTAAATCCCTGTATTGTTGTATGAGTAGTTTGTGTTAATGATGAATCATATTTTTAGAAACTATTAATTCTCTTTCATGGTTAAGTAGCCTCTTATCAAGTCAGCCTTTGTAATGTTGATTCTTTCCAAACAGTACAACATTAAGTGTTTTTGGGCAGACTTAATGTCCAGGCAAATAAGTAAATAGTAGGCAGGTAACCATGTGCTGTGTTTTCTTGATATCTTTAACAATAGTTATAGCCAAGTCAGGTAAAAAGACTGAGAGGAAAAGAGGGGTTGAAGGAAAGAAAGAGGAACAGACAGAAATATTTATCAATTGCAGGTACAAATATACTGTGGAGCACTAGGACAAAGTGCAATCTCTGCTATGTTGCTTCATTGCTTCTATTCATTTTCCGTACTTGCAATTTAACTTGTAATACAACCGCAGAACTGAATATTCAGTAGGGTATTGGGCTATGTAAGTACTCTTCATGCAGAACTTAATTATCAGCTGCTGTCCAGTAGATCTTTTTAACTTAAGGCGAGAATGCATTTGCACATGACATACAGTGTGGCTTTTTTAGTGCTTGTGCATGTGTTTGGGAAGGTGTGTGCGTATGCCTGAATGTGTGTGTGTCTGTTTTCCTTTACCTCAAGGTGATAAATAATTAACCCGGGGCGAGGGACTGCGGGACAGGGAGGGATGAGGCTCCAGGGCTGGAGAGGGGGGACGAGGCTCCTGCTGCTGCTGCTGCTGTGCGTTTGGGCTGAGCCGACTCGCACCAAGCCCCCCCGGCACCGCGGGGCCCGGAGACAGAGCCGGGAGCCCAAACAGCCGCAGGAAGTGATGCTGGCGGTCATCCTCCCGCGGTACAACGTCACCTACCCCTGGGCCTGGCCGCGTGTGGCGCCGGCGCTGGAGCGCGCCATCGCCAGGATCAACGAGGACCCCGCGCTGCTGCTGGGATACCGGCTGAACTACACCTACAAGAACAACGAGAACGCGCTGGGCTTGTGCGACGAGACCATCACCCAGCTGGTGGCCGTGGACCTCAAGTTCGACCACAAGCCCTGGGCCTTCATCGGGCCTGGCTGCGACTACACGTCCTCCGTCGTGGGCCACTTCACCCACCACTGGGGCCTGCCCCTGGTGACGGCGGGGGCTCCAGCCGCCGCCTTCTCCAACACCAACGTGTTCTCCACCATCACCAACATGGGCCCCACTCACAGGAAGATGGGGGAGTTCACCGTGCAAATCCACCACCACTTCAAATGGCAGCACCAGGCGATGCTCCTCTTCTCCGACACCAACAAGGACCACCGACCGTACTATTTCGCCATAGAAGGCCTGTATGAGGAGCTAGGCAAGGAAAACATCACCGCGGAGCACCTGACATTCGATGAGCACAAGCCCATCCCATACGCCGGTCTCCTCGAGGACATCGAGCAGAACGGTCGTGGTGAGTCACCTTTGGTCATGCTTTTTGTGTCTCACCAGAAAATCTGCTTGTTTTATTGTTTCAGAGGACTCTGCGGTGAATTACGTCGTTTTTCACTTTCATGCTTACATAATTTTTTAGGCTACGTTTAATGCTGTTTCTTTATAGTTGCAATTTAGATAAAAACTTGACTTTGATCAAGCGTACAGGAGTACATTTCCACATGGGTTTTAAACTGGACATAGGGCCAGGGATAGGGAGGTCTCCAGTCCAGAACTTTGAACTTTTCAATGATTATGTGATTGCTTATAGACGAAGTGTGTGATTTCCTATTTCAGCTAAGATTATCACCTCACCAGTGGCCAATGGTCACTGGCAAAAACACTCTATTTCACAGGTACACGGTGCTGTGAGCTCATTTTGAGCATGGGGCCTTCTGTTTGAAAAAATAGAAAGGGAAATATACAAAATCCAATATCTTTAAATTATAGAGACAGAGTCGCTCTTCTAATCATCCTTGGAGAATTTCATAGTTTCTTTCTTATCACTGTGGCATGTAATTCCACATTTCCAGGTTCCAAGATATCTTAACATATGGTGTTAAAATACAATAGATATTGTTTTTTCCAGATAATTGAATGGTCTTTGAAATTCATATTTGGTTGGATGTAGAAGAAAAACCTTGACCCTTAGTCACTCACTCGATAGTTCTCTGACTCTGAGATGCACTCTAATGTGGAAACAATTAGGCTGAATTGAATGCAATTGAATTGTAGGGCACTGGTAATAGAGCAATGGTTTTCTAAAACTGAGTGGCTTATCTCTGCAAGACAGAACTTATAACTAAAGAGCAACAGGAGGCTGTTGTTTTAGGAGGAAATATGTACTGCATATGTTACATAGTGATATAATAGTATACACAGAGATACTGCGCTATTGCATGAGTTAGCAGTTTAATGTGTGGTGACCATCACAAAAACATCATTATAACAGACAGATGAAGCGGATGAGTGAGTGGGAGAGTAGCGTGAAGTATCTGATACAAAGATTATCTTTCTTTTTTGTGTGTGTGTGTGTGTGTGTGAGAGAGAGGCACCCACTTGGCTGCCAGTTATTAAACGCCTCCTAACTATACAGTTTGTCCAGTCAAAGTAATCTGGGTCTTTGAACCAGACCTACCAATGTTAGAGATCACATACATGGGGAAGGAGGGACTGCCAAGGTGACACCAGTTTGCCTCATAATAAATAATCCCCTCATTGGTTTCTTATGCCAAACTTTTTCAGTTCCCACATGGACATTAAAATGTCTGTAGTAACAACATTTATTAACAGAGGTCAAATGCCTTGTTTCCTTATAAGGGAGCTGCAGATCTGCAGGTATTTCCTGTAAAACATAATTCCTCAGGAGTTCTCCTCTGGCCACGTGACTCAGTTAGTTTTATTGTCCACCATTTTTCACTTCTCACCAGTGCTCACTGTCGTGTGACCAGTGAGTTAGTCTAGATGGGAAAGACGTAAGGCGGAAAAGTGCGTCTACATTGGGGCCCTCTCTTTCTCTTCCCAGTCACCCAGAAGGTACAGCGCAGTTCTACAATGCTTATAGGCCGACGTGTTTCTCGCTTATTTTGGTCTTCGTCTGTCTGAGAGGAGCCACTCCCATAATATGTGGCGTGGAACTGGGAAAACAGAATGAAATGATTCAGAACCGCAGTGTTTTGTTGGCCAGTAGTCCAGAAAAGTCCCACAGAAGTCTGCATCCTTGGCACAGACATGGGAATATAACTCACACAGCAAGGGAAAGGAAGCAAAGGATTCCCAACGAGTTGTGGGGTTTCTATATTCAAACATGCTTTTCCGCATGTCCAAATATAGAGTCCATAATTCAAAATGTGGACACAGAAGGGGCTGAGGCTTTGAAACAGGTTGTTGTTCACTAATAAAATATTTGAAGAGTAAGAATTTGAATTGACGATTGGGCAGAAACCTGGCAAATGAAATCTAACAGAGAAAAATGTGGGAAAGAATTTAAGTTGGGTGTACTTTACGGGAGGGAGATAATTTTAATGTTCTTAATATATAATCTGGGAGTAATAGTTGACCAAAGTTTAACATGATCTAGACATTATGCCATAGTAGGAAATAAGTCCTACAGGATGACCAGCTCTAGGCCTTAGTAGTATAAGAAATACAAATATACATAGAAAAAAGCAACTGAATTGCTTGAAGATATGAAACATTATACAAAAGACTTTATTTTCAAAGAGAGGGAGACTAAGAGGGGTTTGACCTAGTGGTGGATAATCTTTAGCCCTGCGGTATTGGTTCTTGGGAGAGCCACTTTGCAGGATTTTCACAGATACTCTGCACCTAATTGATCAGTTAAAGCAGTTGATGAACTCACCGGATCTGATCTCTTGGGTCTGAATTAGGTAAGGTGAATAACATAAAGTAAAAAGAAAAACCAGCCACTGACAGCAGGTGTGCAGTCCACCACAAGAGACAGTATGCATTGTCTGACACGGGAAAACATTCAGACACCATCACGCAATGCTTCATGCTCATTTGGGCCATCATTTAAACTCACTTTTGGCATTATTTGAAAAAAATACTTTTTTATTTTTAATTCAGTTTTTATGTATTGTCCTTTTTAAGCTTTTTATCTAAAAAAATGCTTCATAGGAAAATTGAGCAAATAATATATATTTTTAAGACCAGCAAATCGAACTAATTTTAATTTTGAAAGTAATATGGTGATCTGTTACGGCAGCATTTAATCATGTCTGTGGGGAAATACAGAGGAGAGCAGCAAATCATTCACTATGGAGACACAGGCTTGTCTCAGTACAGTGAGGCTTCCTAACACCAGATTTAAACAGCTGATATGTTATCAGCCTGTAGTAGAAAAGGAAGAATGTTGAGTAACACATTTCTCAGTAATCTTAGAAAGAAATAGTTTTGCAATAATCCTATAGTCAGAGGTCTACTGGATCCAAATTTAGTTTCTTAAGTAGTGGCTTCATTTCTGCTATATTCAAGGATGTATTGGCATAGCCTGAGGATAGTGGGGAATTTATAATATCCAGAATTGGAATGAGTCTACCAGAGTACGGTATATGAGTACGAGTACTAACTCCTTTAGTAGCATTGTGGATATGACATCTAGAAGGCAGGTGGATGACTTAGAGGATGTAATTACTTTGACTAGTGCGCTCAACGTTGTGAAAGTTTGAGGCATCTTTGAGAAAATTCTGCATGTATACAGTTGTCAGTCTGGGGTAATAGCTTTTATGTTATTATGTTACTTCTGCAATATTTTGAGGATCAGATTTGCTGTTTTGTTCCCTCCACCCACCCTGGCAGTAGCAAGTCAATGATGCCACCCCAACATGTCCCATGTTATTATCAGTGTTCAATTCAAATGATAAACTGAAGACCTCTCACAACACATCAGCGTTTATAAAAACAGTCATTCCTAAAGACTATTGTTCCAAAACTGGGTCATCTCACTGCTCAGTGATGCACCTTCTACCTCAGAACTGACCAAGTGCCAACTGTGGCCAGGGGTTTTTGGGACAAGGTGCAATCGGTCAAAGCATCGCACGGGGAAGGGGGGTAGGCGAACACCTGGGCACCTTCACTCCTGCGCATTGTAGTCCTGCAATGCACTGACTGCACAGAGAGTGCACGGCATAGAAAGAAAACACGCAGGACATGCCCTCGGTGGGCAGATCTGCTAGTCTGTGGTCTCCTGCATGGGACGGGCCTAAAATAAGGTTGAGCATTAAATAAATAAATAAAAATAAATAAATATAAATAAATATTTTCCTGTAACAATGCAAACATGTTTCATATATTGGAAATTCCACCTTTTCCATTTACCTGGAACCTCCAGCTTCTAGAGGTTGAAAATACATTTATAAATATTGTCCCCATTTCTTTAAGTACAATCTTATATGCCTGCCTATATGAGACTTGTTTACATTCAGCTTATGTTTCATGATCTTTACAGTAATTCATCATTTATCAATACAGCATCCACTACCCGTGAAAACTAAAAGTCATCATTGCATGCATCAGCAACATTCTGTTTGAAAGCACATCTTCAAAATGTCCTCTTTTCTTCTACATGCCTTACTCTTCACTGATTTTACATTTTCTGTATTCCGTATTAGTATTCAGTAGTACCTTTTTCAGTTTTCATCTTAGTTTTAGCTTACGATAATAAACTTATTTGTTCCTAAAAGTGATTTATGATGATGATGATTGGTAGTAATATAAAGCCAACAAGCAAGCAGCCAAACCCAACACTTAAGCATTTGTGCCTTTTGGATAACTGGTCTGCCTTAAGGAGAGAATGTGTCTTTAGGGACAGCACAGATACTTTTGTGTTGAGCAATGAATGGCTGATGTTTCTTCACACAACCCTAAAGGCGGCCTGCCTTTTTAAAAATGGGATTGCTGAGGTTTCCTTATGCAAATCAACATGAACGGGTACGCACATCGAATTCACAAAGAATTGGAATTTGTTCTCTGATTGCCCTGGGATAAGCACGAAATTGAAGGTCTGCGCATTTTCTTTCTGTAAGAACTTTTATTACAAACAAAAGAAAGAAGAATTTAAGAAACGCTGAATGAGACCCATTTAGATTATTCTTCAGGCCGTCTGTATTTCCACACTTTTAACCTTAAGCTCCCTGCTCCCCCCCTCCCCACTAAGTGCCTAGTTTATGCTCCTCATCTAGTGGAAGCCCACACAGGCCCAATGCATCTATGGCCCTGTGCGTAACCCTTCCCACTTCTTCCAAAGGAACCCCTGTGCACCATAAATCTAATGCACTCTTTTCCAAACCAGCCACAGTCCACAGCCATATGTTAAATTCTCACAGAAAACCTTGCTTGCTTAGCTAGCTCTATACAAGGAATTGTTGGAGGGTCTACAGTCAATCTGAGGTCCTAGTTTCATACACGTAAGCCCTGTAGGCCCCACTTGACATTAAATACCAGAGTAAGTACTGTCACTACAGAGCTAAATATTGTGTAGGCCTATAAAGTCCTATATAAATGTAATGATCTGTTTATCTATTGTTGCATCACATTTAAAGGGGTTTATTCTAATAATAAACTTAAACTAAACTACATCTTACAACAGTAGGAACTATATCACACATTCTTTGCTGAACTTTGTTGGTAATTCAACAACTTTGGAAAACCTATAGAATATGATTATATAAGGTAAGGCCAAACATTTTCCACTTCAACTTATAAAGCAATGTATGGATGAGATGAACTGTACATGGGGCGACATGGCTCAGGCAGTAAGAGCAGTCGTCTGGCAGTTGGAGGGTTGCCGGTTAGATCCCCCACCTGGGCTGTGTCGAAGTGTCCCTGAGCAAGACACCTAACCCCCAAAATGCTCCTGACGAGCTGGTCGGTGCCTTGGTGTGCCAATCGCCGTTGGTGTGTGTGTGTGTGTATGTGTGTGTGTGTGTGTGAGTGTGTGTGTGTGTATGTGTGTGTGTGTGTGTGTGTGTGTGTGTGTGTGTGTGTGAGTGTGTGTATGAATGGGTGAATGAGAAGCATCAATTGTACAGCGCTTTGGATAAAGGCGCTATTTAAATGCTTACCATTTACATGTGAAAGTGAACGCCCTCTTAAAAATGCACAGCTATTATTTATTGTCTTCTCACTACTGTGAGGTATTGACACGATACCATGTCACTATACTATACCTGGACATAGCTGAAATCTTTGATGGATCGGAGTCATGTTTTATTTCTTCTCAATGTCCAAAGTGGCTGAATTTCGCCCCTTGGCCACCAATTGAATAGCTGTTCTACAAATGCTCATAAAAAACTCCAACTCCAACTGTATGTGGATTTCTAGGTAAAGACAGATCGGAGTGCAGTCAGAGCCGAGCCACGGGCCGAACAGACAGGCTGGCATTGAAATGTTTGGCTTTAAAGAACGAATAGACTGGCGTGTGAACAGCGAGCGCCAGGAGGAGAAGGTACAGACGAGGAAATGAGTGAAAGGAAAAGTAGCGGGTGGCTGTTGTGCGTGGTGGAACCTGCTGGGGCAGGTAGGAGCCTAGTTCTGCGTGGAGTTTCAAAGCCTTTTTGTCTGTCACCGAGCTGTGAGCTATGACCTTTTCCCTGCGACTCATCAGTGGAGAGGAAGCATTTCACAATATGCCCCCTCCCCCCATCCTCCGTCCCAAGGGCCCAATAAATAAATATACACATTATCAACAGCAGGAAAGGGCATGCAGGGGGGCTCCTAACTCAGCCACTTCCAGCTCGAGTGTCACTGTCGACGCCTACCAAATGGCTTCTTACTGTGACTGCGTGTTTCTGCATGGAGAGCAGGGGCATGTCTGTAATCTGCACAGGTCACAGTTCTGTAACTCTAACTGCTCTTTAAGTCATAGTCATAGATGTTGCCTTTTATGTAGAGTTTTAAAGGCTTTCCTGTAAGTATACATGGTGGTGTCCTCATTGCGTGCTCACCTGTCATTACCTGTTTTATGAGCCCAAGTTAGTGACACATGCCTTTATGGTGATTTTATGTTGACTTGTACAGTTGTGAAACCTACAAAGAATGGCACCAATTCACGTGTCCCCACATAGGGCAAAAACATCTTCTACTGTATGTGTAGACTTATTCTGTAGGCTAAAAGCACTATTTCATTATTGGTCATTATTTTTTAAATCTCATTTATACTGTATATAATCTTTATCAGAATTCCAAACAAAATAATCAATATACAGCATATGGTGAATGGGTGCCATTATTACTTGAGATACTACATGTTCAAAAAGGCACACATGCTTGTCTGACTATGATGTCTGAATTTGGACCAGAGGCTGTAGGTGGTCGTGTATACATCAGCATAACACTGTAGACTGTGCCATTGCAGAAAACCTATTCTATTACAATTTGAAACAACGCAAGATTGAAAAGTTGAAAATTAGGCTAGAATTAAGGCTTACTTTGGGTTATATTTATTTTGTATTTACCTGGATTTATGAGTCTTTCATTTTGAGATTATTATTCATTTCTAATTTGTGCTTTTGTGTGTTTCTAATGGATGAGTTTGATTAATGGACCTCAGGCACTGTATCACAAATGAAAAAGTACTTAAAATGTTAATGTGAATTCATAGAAATGTGAACATTTCAATATTTGGTGCATACTAAAATGAATTTTAATCATGACACAGGAATTTCAATGCTGATTTATATGCAGGCAGCTAGCTAGCACTGGACAAGCTAGAGTCTCTTAGCTCATGTAGTGTTGTCAGTATGATGCATAACATTCACGTTGAAGGCCAGTCCAAAACCATCAACTCTCATTCCAACTCTCAGTCCATGGTTGATATTCAGGTATGTTTTGGATCACTGTCCAGTTGAAGTAGCCAAACTCTTTTCCGATGCAATTTCTTCACTGACTCTGGCACAATAGCTTCCAGGATTTGTTGATACTTATTTTAATTCATTCTTCCTTCCACCCACACAATATTCCCAGTGCCACTGCCTGCCACACAATGGCAATGCAAAATAGGTGCACCTTCATTTGGCGCATTTTGCCATTTTTATTTATTTTGTTTCATTTTTGTGATTGTGGCCAAAAGGTTCCGTTTTAGTTTCACCAGTCCACAACCACAGGGTTTTGCTTTTCATACCTGACCAGTCAAAGACACAGTCGAGGCCACACAGTATACTACAGGAGAGCTAGCGGCAATTGGCTAACTGTGCAACTGTCCAATACGGTACGTGCCTATTAGCTAATGGGTCCTTATGTGGAGGTACATTTGAGAACCTTGGGCAGAAGCTGACTGCCTCCCACCATCGTGGACCCCCAGTCATAGAGTCATAGTCAGTTAATGACATAGCCCAGGCTTAAACTAATGTCTGTGTTACAGGGGTCAGGTTGTGGTCATGACAACAACATGTTAACTGATGACTTACAGGCTTAAACTGATTACAGGACATTTCAAGATTAGAGGAAACAAAAATATACTCTGCCATTCCTGCTCAACAACAGTTCGCTCAGCAGTGGAAGAAGTGGAACATAAATATGCAAGATTTAGTGAGATTTCTCTATTGAGCACCAGTCAGTCTACTAGACTGTAACATAAACTTAGGAGCAGATGGCAACCTAATGTATTCATCCATACCAAGACTCCTCTAAAAATGTGGGGAGAGAGAGGAATAACCTCCAGAGGGGATGGGTTAACATCCAGCTGTGTGGAAACTCATCACAGATGATGCAGTACCAGAGGAACTGATGGGTACAACGGTTCCCACCCCACCCATTGCCTTTGGACTTCCCGAAAACCGAAGTAAACGCCAAGCTGCGTCAACCATATGCTGCCACAGCACTCTCCGTCACCATGACTGCTGAACAAGAGGGCGGCCATGCTGAACTAAAGTACCCACAAGGCCGTGCCGAATCCTCTGTTCTCCCATCCTTCCTGGTGCCCCACTCCATATGGTGCTGGTTTAAAAATTAATCCCAAATCCAGACAGCTAGTATGGCAGAGAGGAATGGTAGAGAAGAAATGAACAAATTGTGCTCTAATGCATGGGGGAGGGTCTCGCGTGAATGCCCACGGCCGGCACACTAACTTGTTCCCTGACGTTCCGGCCTGCTTCCTGTCAGTAAGGGGTGTTTACTGCTGACTTTCGACTCTCTGAGGGATCCTGTAGTGTGTAGGCCATGCCTGTGAATAGAAAAGCAAGCTGTGGCTGCAGTCTTCAGTGACAGGGGAGGTCTCATCTGTTCAGAGTGTAACAAAATGCAGACGGCTGACATTATGAGAATGTTTGGTTCTGGTGACCAATTACTAAAGAAAATATATGTGGGGGACATTTGTAAGGATTTCCCAAATTCTTCAGAGTCAGAAAATTGACCTCTGATTTTCTGAAGCATATTGGCCCTGATGCAGGGCCGGATCTAGGGGGGAGCAGGGGGGCGGATTTTTTGTGCCCCTCCAAGTCATGCAGTGCCCCTTCTTCCAGAAATATTAAAGGCTGACTGTAGTCACTTTTATTACCCGACTTGCAACGGTGAACACAATATCTAAGCCTATATTGGCAAGCTGTCTACAGGCCGTTATATACCGTCAAGATGGCAAACCTTTCAGCAACATGTGTAGAGAATGTATCCACTTGCAAACAGTACACCTGAATTTCTTTGTGGAAGGCTTTCTTTGAAATCAGTATTGTCCTCTTTCTGACTTTCTGTTTCTCAAAGATTGCTGGGAAAATGCCCATGTATGTTTTTGTCCAATGTAAGTGTCTATTTTTAATAATGTGATGATGCAGATTATGTCATTTATAGTTAAGGTGGTAAGATTTGCACGTCAGCTAGTTAGGAAGGAAGATGGCTACAGCAGAGAACTGAACCAAGTTGTTAAAGTTGTAAAAACTTCTGCGTGACCACTTACTAACGTTACAACAGGCTACAGCTGTAGTTTTAGAGATAGGTACATCAATAACATCTGTGTTATTCTGGACCCGGAATCGTTCAGCACACCATTGATGAAAAATTGATATAATGGATTGGTACTTGTGAGGATGAGGGGAGGAACTTGCTTCACTGCTATAACTGGACGCTAGCTGTTACACTTGCATATTGAGACCATCAAATGAGTGAATGAACAAAGAGGGTGTTTCGGTGCCTTTGTGCTAGCCTGTAATGTTATAGCCTGCAGCTTATAAAACATTTTTTTAGCTAGACCCACTGTGTGCGGGGTACGATTTTGATTTTGATTAAAGATAATGCACAATGCATTGTTTCTAGAAGTGAAAGAACCAGATCATCTTTCTGATCTTTAAAATTGCTTAGGCCTGATACTGATCCCCACAAAGCTAACATTGTACGTTGTATGATCCGCAGATTATGGCAAGCAATCTTGGGGATTAAATGTTTTTCCTCATATTGGTGTGGTGAATTTACTTGGTAAATTAGATTGGGGTGGATTTACCATGCGCCCCCTGTAGCTTTCGAGTGAGGACTGTGACCATAAAGGCGGTAACTGCTGGATTTTATTGTATGATGATTATTAGCTAGCTATTAGCCTATGATTAAACTTTATGCAGTTTACAGCTTTGTGAAATCACTGAGGATTTCATGCTTATTGTATTCAGTGTTTCTTTTTTCAGCAGTATTTGAATTGCTTTAGAAATAGACAGAAAGTTTTGAATTCCATAACCTGGCATCTCATTATTTTAATTATGTTATATTGTACTTTCAGAATGAATCCAGCCAAGATAAAGTGAATAATGAAGATAGGGTCTCACAGTTCAATGGCATATTGAAATGTTGACATTTATAAAAATGTAAGTTATAATTAATGTAAAGTTCAGCTGCTATATTAAAATGCATTTGCACATGTTCGAAATCCCAATTTGATCCTGCAATATCCGAGGACGACCTGCTGCTTCATAATTACATCTGTGTGAGATTCAGGGTCTTTCATCAGAAGGAATCATGATTGAAAATGTACATTCTTACATTTTCTTAATTGAGAATGCGCTCTTCCCAACTGTTTTCAATTTTTTAATCAATTGTAATGTAATCAAGACAATCATTTGATTACAGCAAACAGTGACTTCCGCTTGAATTGTTTGCCGAAAATGCTCAATGCCCAGTGCTTATCAGAGTGTGACGTATAGAACACCAGACATGACAATAAATACTATCTACTTTCTGCAGTGCTCCAATTTAGCAGGTCAGTGCCTGGCCTCACTGTTAAATAGTCGGGCCAGTGAACAGCCAGTCAGATGGCTTTGAGGTTGTCATGGAGCTAATTGGTGCTGAAGCCCTGGGTGCCCCAGGCCCATATAAAACCAGAGTTCTGATTTGACCCCTGTTATTGACACCCCAATTTTTCCTTGTCAACCCGTTTTCAGTGGTCTTCATGGAGCGAGTACAGTGGGCTCCAGAATAATTGGATAACTATATACTTTTAATTCAATACATTTACTCTCGTATTCTCCTTTATATTCTAACAGGTCAAGGCCAGTGACCAGTTTTTTTCCCGCCACCACCTGTTTTCAGCTCTACAACCACCACTGGTCTTTGAGAAAAAATTAACTTTTTAACTAGTCAACTAGTTTGGCAGCAGTTGATGCTGCCCACTCTATCACTGTATCACACAGACAGATGGTCTGGTCTAAAGGAGGCCATAAAGGTGCATCATCTTGTGGCTGTTTGACTCCTCTGCACTGAAGACCTGAGGCATATGCGCTACTCTTCCACCTTAACGTGCATGGCCTACTCCCACAGTGAAAATCCCTTATCACACACTGTTGTAAATGTGGAACAGCTTCTCCGTCAACACCCAGTGGGCCCCTTAAAGTCTTGGAGGTGCAGCTGTTTGGAAATCAACCCTTCACAGTAGAGGGATAGATATGAGCATGCAGAGCTTTTAACAGGTTAAGCATATGGCGGCCTGTTTCAAAGGTTCTGTTTCAGATTGTTGTCAGGAATGCAGCCGTCTGCACGCACTTCTCATGCATTGTATGAGTTACAGTCTCCGATCCTGTCTCAGCGTTCAGTGACAGTGTTCAGTAACTCAGACCGTGATATTGTATGAGTTACACTCTCCGATCCTGTCTCAGCGTTCAGTGACAGTGTTCAGTAACTCAGACCGTGATATTGTATGAGTTACAGTCTCCGATCCTGTCTCAGCGTTCAGTGACAGTGTTCAGTAACTCAGACCGTGATATTGTATGAGTTACACTCTCCGATCCTGTCTCAGCGTTCAGTGACAATGTTCAGTAACTCAGACCGTGATATTGTATGAGTTACAGTCTCCGATCCTGTCTCAGTGTTCAGTGACAGTGTTCAGTAACTCAGACCGTGATATTGTATGAGTTACAGTCTCCGATCCTGTCTCAGCGTTCAGTGACAGTGTTCAGTAACTCAGACCGTGATATTGTATGAGTTACAGTCTCCGATCCTGTCTCAGCGTTCAGTGACAGTGTTCAGTAACCCAGACCCTGATAGCCACGTTGCTTTCTGAATGGCATGTGCCTTCACAGGCAACATTTTGGGAATTCCACTGCAGTTCATAAAAATAAATAAAAATCTTCTTGTGTTTTTGCTCAATTGAACAAAGTCATGTTTGAGGGGTTTGCAGTTTACTTATAGTTTTACTTCTTTGCCTCTGTAAAGTGATCTGTGTTCAATAAAGCAAACAAGCAAGTGCTAGAGACTGGCCATAATTAAGTGATTTTCTGTTGATGTCACGATCAGTCTTTCCACGCAAAGTCTCTATGGATGATGTGTTGCTCACTCTGCTGTGATGCCAAGTCCTTCAGATTCTAGGACCATGGTCCTTGACTTTCTCTGATAAATTAGGTTTCTTCTGTCCCCACCTTTCAAGATTGATCCTGGACCACTGCTGAGCAATTCGTGTGCATTACTGCCTGGGAGTATAATGACACTTTCTGGGGTATCGAGTGAGGTTCCAGTAATCACCTCTGACTGCACTTTAAGGGTGGGGAGAGGACTTGCGTCATAGACAACACGAGGCCTGGATCACTCATAATCTGCATGCGTTTCAGGCACTGGTCAGTTTCCTGACTCCCATTGCTGTGACATGACCTGCCGGCCTCTGGGGCAGTGGCTGTGATCTGTTCTTTGCCTCTTTCCCCCTCCCTTTCTGGTAGAGGTGCACAGGGACATCATTTTTGGACCCTTTTTTTGGAGGGGGGGGGTCTCAGTGTTCACATCCTGCTTAAGCCATTAAACCTGAAACAATAGCACAGGAAAGGAAGCCAAGGCCTCTGGAATGTCATCACACCCCTGGAGACTTCCTGAGCCACTCGTCCCCGCTACACCAAACATGCCACGCGTCCCTTCTCCACCGAATGTGCCATCCCTGGGCTCTACCAAACATGCTGGTCATCTCTGGTCTGCGGAATGTGCTACTCACCCTGCTCTACCTAACATGCTGGTCATCTCTGGTCTGCGGAATGTGCTACTCACCCTGCTCTACCTAACATGCTGGTCATCTCTGGTCTGCGGAATGTGCTACTCACCCTGCTCTACCGATCATGCTACCATAGACATCACTCTATGCAAAATGTGCCACTGCCTCCTGTGGAGATGCATCTCTTTGGTTCAGCCATGTGAATCTGTCTGTCTGTCTGTCTGTCCCATTCTATCTTCACCATCTTTGTTTATCCGATTCTGATCAGCAAGTCTATCTGCTTTGATAGCCAAACCTGTCGGTCTGTCTGTCTGTATCAGCTCACAAAGTGTCTGTTCCTGATGATACGCGTCTCCATGTCTGTCTTGCCGTTCCATTCTATGAGATTGTATATCTTCTGTTTCTCTCTTTTCTTTTTTTCTCCATGTGTATATCTGCAGTCTCTAGGTGTAATGCCACCTAAAGTGTTTATATTGTATTTTCCCAATGTTTGTCCATCAGTTCCTAGCTGGCCTGCCAAAAGCCTGACATACTTCCCTCCACAACATAACACGCCATTGGCCCGGAAATTGGGTCATTAACTGCTTGTAGATTCTTTTGACAGCTTGGAACCTAGGATCTTTTTTAGTTGTTTAAATTATTCTGGGTTGAGGGCAATGGATTGTTATATTTACAGGGTTACAGGGAAGATGCTTCTTTCAGTCACGAAACAAAATAATCTGCAAAAGATGAGGTATTACGCCGGTTTTAAAAAACACTGTTAATATAACTTTCAAGGCCACTGGCTGATAAAAGAGTGCTTTGTGGGAGCACGGCTGAGGACCTGGTCCCTGTAATTACCATATTATGAGAGCTAATTGAGCCAGTGGAGGTTGACACAGAGGAGAGCATCTGTAGTGGCCATTTCAGTGTGATCATTATCGCTCTCAGCGTCAGCAGCGTGACTCATGTTACGGCTGTCGTCTGTGACAAACCGCAGGACCGGGCAGAGGTACAGGCTGCGGGGCCAGGCCAGTGTTGTGCTGTTTGTAGACACAGATGCCTGGTTAATGTCCTCTCCTCATAACATCCATTTTCAGATCATTGCAGCTTGTGTGATTATCACACCAAGACGTACCAACATTTCTTGCAAGTTAGTCCGAGACTATAAGACTATGGTACATGAATACTGTAAGTAGTGGTAAATTAGCTTCTTAGGTACAATTTTATATGACTCTGTATACAAAAGAAATGTAATTACTATGCTAATGTAATATTTGCAGAATGTGTACATGTATGAATGTTTTCCCCTGCTTTGTAAATGTACCTGATTGTTACCATTTCTTCTGGAGCAATAGCAATGGTATTTCTACAAAAACAAAATTTGGAGATTTCAGCTAAACTTAACTTGTCGGACTGTTTATGAAGGGGAAAAAAAAAGTATTTATTTAAAAGTTAAAATCACAGACAAAGCCGATTGAATCATTGATTGTGTCTACGTACTGACTGCCTGACTCAATGCTATAAACTGGAATTCTCAGGAAATTACTAAAATTAATCTTTCTAAATTATTCCTGGCAATGTCTTTTTTGGACAGAATATCATACATTCATAAACTTTAATACAGTTGGTCTATATTTCTTTTTTCTCCCCCCGTGTCTGTTTCTTGGCAGTGGTGTATGTTTGCTGTAGGCAGGACATTTTCCGGCAGCTGATGTTGCACTTCTATAAGTCTGACCTACCACGGGAGGAGTACGTGTTCTTCTACATTGATATTTTTGGGGACAGCTTGGGCTCTGAGCCTGCCTACCCATGGGCGAGACAGGATGCAGATGACCACACTGCCAAGGCTGCCTTCCAGGTAAGAGCGAAAAACTGGCAAGAGCCCAAATCTGTTACACATTAGGCAAGTGGAACAAAATGTTTCACACTGGAGGCTGATGGGAGAACTAAAAACACACCACAAACGTGGCATTTTTGTGGTCTTCAACTGCCATCAAGCAGTCATGTAAACCCTCCCTTTTAAACAGCTCCAAACTTACAATTAATAATGACAAGTAATTAAAATAAATCATATTGTTCAATCAGCCAATAAACGTGCTTATCAAATTACTAACTAATCTTTATATGGAAGTCTGGTTTACTAACCTACAATAACTGAGTTCAGATATTTATCGCCAAATCTTGGTTGGAGCCATCCTCACTGGCATATCTTGGTCACTGGGGTATTTTTCACATTGTTGCTTTGGCCATTCAACTGAAGCAAGCTAAACATCAAAATGTTCATGATTAATAATGTTGCTTAGTTACTAAGAGGAGGACACAGAAGACAGGGGTCAAACAAACATGTGCTTACTCAGTTAAATGATCAGCAAGACAACACAGATTACCTTTAAATTTGAACAGCCTCTTGTGCTGTTTCAGAAACAGCTGGCTCACCAACGGTATAATAAAAATTAACCATTAACAATCTGAAAACAGTGATGTAATGCCCTCTGGTAGCATCTCAACTAATATTTCCATATTTGTTCATGATTTTTTCAACTCATGGCTTCAAAAATCTCTTCAATTTAAAATCCTGCTCCATCTTGTTCTAATAATGCCTGTACATGCAATCCTTTCTCCTCAGTTTATAGCTAACAGCTGTTCAATGTCAGAAAACAAGTTACTTATTATTGTAATATATTTGCACATGCATGCTTTTCAAAATGGAGAAAAATGCCATATCAAAGTATCCCTGGGATATCATTTTAGTGATTTTGAAATCATTTCTACCTCTGAGAAACCCCCAGACAGCGCTAAAACAATCACCATTTTCTGCTGTTACTGCAGTGCAAAGGGTACTGTAAGTGGATGAAAGGATGATCTAAATAGTCTTGCTGGAGCACTTCGGTAATCCATTTCAAAAAGCAGCATTTCCAGAAGGTCAGTATAACACAGCAGACCAAGCACCTCTGTCCTCTCAACTCTGTACCCCTAATCCTTGCAATCTTCAGAAATGAAAGTGAGGTGTGGCATGGACCAAGGCAGTTTATTTAGCCATTCTATCTTTTCAGATCAAAATGCTGAGGTCAGTCTGTCTTTCAGAAATCAGGCTTCGGAACACTGCAATGGCCACGCAGTTTCGAAGGGAAAACAGAATCTATACATTGAATTTACCCCCTCGAAATTTGGAATGAGCTATTGTGTAATTATAGGCTTGTCCCATCACCGTAATAGCATCTTCCATGAATTGTGAGGGTACTCATGTGGCCTCCATAACCCATTCAGCCAGCCACCCTGCAAAGCGCCGGCTGAGCTGTGCTGTGGAGGACCCCCGAACTGGGCCAATCGGCCAGGGATTGCGGGGAACACCCTTCTGACTAGAACCCTGCCCTTTCCTGGGAAACATAATAGGCAATTGTGTGTCACCCCATGTAACTTCCAGTCACAGTCAGCAATGGCACAGAAAAGAATAATCATTTAAATCATAAACGTAAAAAAGTTACCCAACAGGCTCTGGGGCCTTCGGACGGAGGCAGGCCCAGGCTCGGAGTAATGTGCTTTGCATGGCTGACAGAGGACAGAGGAAAATAAAGTCTAGGCTCAAATAACAGATGCCTGACTCAGAGCGGGTATGAGCCCTGTGAGCCCAGGGGGGAGGGGGGGCCTTCTGCAGAGAGACCTCCATGACCTCTGCCTCACAGCTATCAGCCGGGCACCAGCTCAATAAGGCAAGAGACACGTTGGGATGAGGAGAGAACAACTGAAAATAGGTTTTTAGGTAAAGCCAATGGCCGATGAGTTGACGGGGAACAAGTGAAAAATATTGTTTGTGAAATTGTGCTGAATCTGTAATCACTTCGCAAACTACCCCCCTCGTGTGGATGTGATGGATTGGGAAAATCCTTATGAAAGAGGGACAGGGGAACAGAGATCAGTGTACTGTTTCAATAAAGTCCTGCTTGAGCGCTATAACAGAATTAATTTAGCCTTTTTTACATTTGGTTCTTACATTCTCATACAGAGGATAAAGGGGTGGGATTAGCAGCCGTCAGCATTTGAACGTCTGTAGTCATGTAGTCAGGCAATAGCAGACGTTTCTCAGTCTCTGGATTTACAGTTCCTTTAAGTAGTTTCCAGTCTAAAATGGTCCAAGGCTACAACTTTTCTGTCTTTTTGGATTTCCCCCTCCATACCTGCTGTCTTCCCATTGTAAATCAGTTTAATGACAACTGCAGTGCATACTGACCTGCGAGCACACTGACTATTGGTCTTTCTCTCTTTCCCCCTCTCTCAGAGTGTGAAGATCCTGACATACTACGAGCCACAGAATCCTGAGTATAAGAAGTTTGTGTCTGAGCTGAAAGAGGACTCGAAGAGGATGTTCAACTTCACGGTGAAGGACTCACTGGTGAGAGGGATGGGGCAGGGCAGGGCTGGGCTGGGCGGGGCTGAGGCAGGGGTGAAGTAAAGAGAGTTTGAAGGGAAAGAGGAAATGGGAGACATAAAGGGAAACATACATCAAGGGCAGGAGATGACGGCAGAGGGAAGCACTGAGGGAGTGAAAGTCAAGGGGGGGGCACTGCATGTCAAGAGCAAGAAGAACAAGAACAAGCCATTCTAGAGCGAGGGGAGGATTCAGAAATATAAATCAAAGAGCATTTGATGTCTCTGGCTGATGTTGAGAGAACTGTAGGCAGAGAGGAAGGAGACCATGGGCGACAGCGAGTCCGTACTCAGGCCGTACTCCAGGGCTGGGAAGTGGAAGCTGAAGGGAATAATTTACTCAGTGTGGCCTGCCCCCAGTGGGCCAGTGGGAACTTTGTGAGGATCATCACTCAGACTGTCCTATGGAATGTCGCTGGGATCCCAGTGCTTTTAGGTTGACCTTTAGTATGCTATCACCATCCAACACTTGTGAATCAGGGGACAGTTCCTACATGTAGCATGCTGACATCTGCCTGCATCCGGCCCCCGACTCAGCTTAAATTCCTTTCACACAGTTGAGGAGCTAGCCCGTTATGGCCATGTTGCTGCATGCTGTCATTCAATGTAGGGGATGATAAATGTAACTGAAACTGAAACCGATTATGGGGCTTATTATTTTATTATTGCCAGTCGTTTGTGAGCCTGAACATGGCCTGAACTCTGAACTCTCACAGTGGACCAATACCTCCACACAGGCATTTTGAATCTGAAGTGTGCTCTCAGGAAGGGTTCATGCAGGTTCCTCAAACTGCAGGGTTTTATTTGCACTCAGCCCCCTCCACTCTGTAGCACCTGAGCTTTGGTAATTAAGGCCGGATGTTTCTCCAGCACAAATTGTCCCCTCTCCTGAAAAGCACCTAGTGGAAGAACAATCATGACATGATAATGGATTCCCAGAAGTATTCTGGTGCTATTGCATCTATGTTGTAAAACCAGAACTCCCCTTTCAGGAACTCAGCATCTGTTAATCCAATAAATAGTGTTATGACTCATGATATTAGCGCATCTCTGCATATTACAGATTACATCTGGTCATACACACAGGAAAAACAGCATTTGAATACACAATTAAGAACAGATTTGGAATTAGAATAGATGGTGAATAAGAACAAAGATGGATTTGGCTAGTTATGTGATTCATTAGGATTGATTCAATCAGTTGGTTTCAGAACATGCATACTTTGCCTAATTGTGAATTTGTGCTATGGTCAATTTCTCACATGGCACCATTATAAAGGGAAACCAACACAGACATTGTCAGATTTATGAGAAGCAGTTACTTATGTGTAAATATTAGGTGCTGTATTTTGATTTCAGAGGTAAGCACAATGAAATGGGCTGTAAAAGTACTTAAGTACTTGAGTAGTACTTACCTCTGAAATTAAAATAGTTACCTAATAATTGCACAAGTAGCTGGTATTTACCCAGTAAATAAAAGGTAATTAACGGCCCATAAAATTAAGTGTTACCCAAGCAACTTGGCAGCTGAAATCTCCTATGAATGAATGCCACTGAGCAGGAGAGAAAGAGGTAAAGATGTTACTGGCAGGTCAGGTAGTGAAGGACTAAGAGTTAGTATGGCTCCTCTCTCCATATCACACATTGGTGTTTCCAACCTAAAGATTTCACCATCCGATCAATTATTTCAGTAAAAAATAAAATCACAAATTGGCAAATGTACCTAAATAAGTATAGATACAGGGTACTTCCAAACTGGATGCAGACCTCTCTCTGTAGCTGTTCACACACCCCATCTTACCTCCCTCTCTCAGCTCTGGTTTAAAATGGACTGGACGTGTGTGGGCTGGCATGTCAAAGATAATTTAGAACTTGAAGGAAAAAAAAACATTCAATGCCTAATTCATTCACCAGCTAACCTCAGCTGTCCTCTGGCCCCCCATAAAAAACAATGATATTTGCTAGACTGGTATTTTGTTATGGTGGAATGCACTTTTTTTTACCATGCAGTTTAGGCAAACAAATAGAGCTGTGATGAAGAAGGCACCCCGCGCATGGGGTTATTAGCCCCTGCTTCACCCTGAGAGATTTCTCAACACAAAGGCTCCATGATGCAGACCACAGATCAAACTGCTATTGATGTTGGTGTATATCTGGTCACAGTTATGTCTGTAACCAAGGCGTATTGACAGCTTCACGTTGATAAAATTGCAGTTGTGGTATTGGGTCTACATGGGTATTGTGTGGGACCGTATTAAGAGTCAGAAGGAGGAAGTCATTTAACTGTATTTATGCACAGTATGGACAGGGCCTTAGAGTAGCAGAAAAAGAGACAAAGATCAAAAAGTTAATGGAAAAGCTTGAATATCAGACAAAAATAAGATAAGATAACAGCCAAAGATTGCTGCGACAGGAAGATTAGTCCATAAAGGTAGCTGAATCTAAAGCTGGAAGATAGTGTTAATGGGGGAGGAGGGGGAGTGTTAAGGCTTGCAGCGGTTATGCTGGAGAGTAATAGAGGTCACAGGAAAAGGTGTCACCCCCTGCTTCTCATCCCTCCCCACAGAAGAACATAATATCTGGAGACTTCTACGATGGGCTGATGCTCTACAGCCATGTCCTGAATGAAACCATGGCCGAGGAAGAGGGGATTCCTTCAGGAAAAGTCGTAACCAAGAGGATGTGGAACCGCACCTACTACGGTAAGTGAGGACCCCCCCCCCCCTTTCATAAACATATAATTTCTTGGCATGCTCGGTCAGAGATTAACTGGTTAAGTGGTATCAATGTTCAGCTGAGAGACAGTGGCCTAGGCTCGCCATCTTGAGTTCAGTACTAAACCCACCAAACTGCACCACTGGTCTAAGAAGGTCAAAACATCAGGACTCACATAATTCCTGACCTAGAATTATCATAAAATCACTGAAGATAAAGCCTTTCTTTGGCCAGTTGGAGGTCTTTTCTCAAGTGTAACTCATTTCCTGTTATCTTGCATTCGCTGGCTTGGTTTAGAGTGCTCCAGTTACAGTTTGAAAGAATGCAGCCAAATATACGGCATTCCCACAGCACTCCTGTAAATGGTCTCTGTTGAGGTGGTGAGGTCGCATGAACAGCCATGGAAAACTGAAGTTGACTTAATTCCTGAAAATGTATAGCAAGGGGCAGTGGAAAGAGATGAGACGGCCTGGTTATGGAGGGAGAACCAGGTCCTCCGTTTCATATTAGATAAGGGGCGAGAGTGCTTTTGTTTCTTCGCCGTGCTGCATAGTTCATTTGGACTCCCGCTGAAGAGCAGCTGTTTCTTTTCTTTGTCCACACAAACAGACACACATCCAGAACTGCATACGCTGCTGAATCTCTTATTAAGCGCCACCCCACCCCCTTGTTCTCCTTACCCAGTTGCTGGTCCTCTGCCAAGCTGAAAAAAAGAGTCCCTCTCCTTAAGAAAATTCATCCTGTCACTGAACTCTGCGAAAACACTTTCCCAATTCCTCAGTGTAATTGATGAGCCATTTATCTAGTCAGAAGAAGCTCTGGCTTTCTTTCACGCAACATTTCCAACATACTTAAAGCGGGAGAAAGTTCTCTTGTGTGATTTCAATCAGCAATCTATTTTTTTACTCTTTATTTGAATTAAAACTGGGAAATTTTAAACACACTCAAGGGTGTTACTAAGACAAGCCCATACTCCATTGTTGGGACACAGTACCTTGGCAGATCTTGCCAAATAATCTTAAACAGCCATGTTGTTGTGTAATAACCTCTGCAAATAACCGTAACAACCTTAATGTAACAGTGGCCTTGAGAACGCATTCAAAGGCGCATAGAACCATATGTTGAAAAGTATCAATGTTTTTATCTATGCTGTTATGAATGAACATACATACCAAACAGAAGCTTGAGTCAGGAACTTTGAGAATAGAAATATACACTGTACTAAGGGGCTACCAAATTGATTGACCTTTAGAAGGCTGATAAATATTTCATTCAAGGAGATGTCTGTGTGGGGTCTGAGACGACAAAAAAATGCACTGAATAGTAAATATTTCTGAAGAAAGAAAGAGGGCCAGACAGGTCAGGCCTGTGGAGTGTGGGCCTTCTTTGTTTTCCTGTTTGCTTATTCACAGGACTGCAGATGCAGTGTCTCTCTCGTGACAGGGACCCCCACCCCAACACCCCCCTGTATGGCTCCCACCATCCTAGAGCCACGAGGCACTGACACGTGTTTGGCATTATCAATGCCCTGTAAACAGGATGGAGGTTATGGGCCCCAAAGACAGTTGTCATCACTCCCACCTTCCCATCATCCTCTCTGTTTATTGGAACAGAGGAGGGGGTGGGGGTGGGGGTTCCTGGTCTTCCTGTCCGGTCCCATTGCCATGTTTCTGTCCACAGTTGTTTATGCGAAGAGGAACACTGGGTTGTTGGTTCCTGTGTGGGCAAACTCAAGAAATCATTACGCAAGACTGACCTTGTGTTTTCTTCAATAATACATTGTAAATTACAGTACTAACAAACCACAGCATTTAATAATTCAGGTTAATCCCACACTATGTAGCTTGTGTTTACATTTATTTATGTAATTTCTGTCCGTTTTAATGAACACAAGTAAATTCCGTTGCATCCTGTTTACAGCATGCAGTCAGTCATGTAAGGTTTTAATTTGCAGATTGATGGAATATTATATTAGATTAAATTAAATTAAATATGCACTTGTCCTGGATAGTATGGCCAAGAAAATGGAAGGAAATGGACGAGTCACTTTATATTATTGGTGATGATATAGAACAGAACATGAGTAAATATATTTGAATAAGCATGACACAAATGGACTAATTGACTCTAGACAACTATAAAATACAGAAACTGTAAATATAGAGTAAACTATACAATACAGAGCAACTTACGGCACAGCCCGTGTGAGAGTGTGCGCCAGGTATAATCTCATGGCATGTGTGTTTGTGTGTAAAGTGAAAAGCGGTAAAGTCAAAAGGAAAGGCGCTACCTGAGTGCCCTGCAGAGTGGAGGGTTCAGGGCTGCTGTCGAGCGCTTTGCCCCGCACTTATGATCCCAATATGACCACTGCTCCTTCACCGGCTCTTTTCATCTCTCACTGACCGCCCGACTCCTTCCTCTCACTCCTATCTGCAGCCTAAATCTCTTCCATCAATGTGAGCAGTCAGGGCCAAAGTGCAAGTGCCATAACAGCCACTTCACTGAGATAGTGAGGAAGCAAATAATACAGTGAAGGTGGGAATACATGCGCAAGGCATCATCTTCCTCACCATCTATTCCCCCTCCTCCTCCGCGTCCATCGCTTCTTTCATCTCTACTTACTCTCCTGCTCTCTCTACCACTCCTCGGGATGGGATGGGTGCAGTGCCAATTCTGGCCCATGCTGACTGGATCCCTCATTGGGGGAAAACCCCATCAGTCTCTGAAGAACAGGATCACTGACTAAACCCACAAAATTATAAAGAAAAAAAAAACTGAATTATAAACTCTGATAACATCACACTAATGGACAGGGCTTCAAATATTATGAATAGGCCAGCATTAAGTGTGCCAGTCTCCACTACTGTAGTCCATGCTAGGAGATCCTCCAAACCATAACATACAAAAATACTTCTTTAGCGGCCTGGATGTTCAAAATGCACCCACACAAAATGTATTTGTGGCACGTCACGTGGTGCAGTCCATAGGGTGGCCAACTCTCCAGCCACCTCAGTTCAGACCCCCTGCCATGGCATCTATCTGAGCTGTGAGCCCTTCTCTCTCTGCTTTCTCCCTGTTTAGATAACACACAATACTATATACACAGTAAGAAGAGTGGACCTTCCACTCACTTTTTAAAAAGGGGGAGAAAAATGTGTTAGAAGAAGTCAATTCACAATAAGAAAAATTGCATTGCACAAACACTGAATACGTTTTCCATTTTGATATGTTTTCAAATATATTTTCTTCTTCAGAACCATATATGCACTAAATCCATTCAGTGGCAGTGGGCTAATTAGAAAATGGCCTTTGTTGGTGGACTTTTTTTTCAGTATTTTGCTGAACTGACCCATCTCAGTCCAGGTGCTGCCCTACTCATAGGGGTTCTGTGGGTGGGTCTGTGGGCTGTCGGCAGGCAATAAATACAGCCAGGCGATGTCACACGTTCAAAGGAAAGGAGCACACGGGTCAGAGGAAATGCCTAGAAATACACAGCGGTAATTAGGTTACAAGTTATGGACTTTACACATGGTAGGCGGTCATTCCAAAACAATGGCGCTTTCTTGTGTATGCCCTGTTCGCACACTGCTAGTGATAAAATATTTTTATCTTCTGAGAAACAACAGCGGCAACCATCGTGACCAATCTGGGAGGGTAACCTTGACTGCTAATCAAAATATGTCATAAACATACATGGGAAGAAACCTTGCGTCAGCACCTAAGGTCTAAACCTTAACACATAATGATACTCACAGTCCATACCTGTTCCAAATTATACTTAGCACAAGGTTAACATTTAAACATGGTCTTGGTGCCAGTTATCAGAATTAAGTTTCTCCCTCACTCCAAAAAAGTGATGATGATCTACACTTGCTAGGTTGCACTATTCTCTTAAATTAACAACTGTTACAGAAAAACATGACATCATAGCTGTTCAACAGTGTAGTCAAAATTTTCTTCTCCATGATGATGGTAAATATAAACGGTTGGCATTTATATAGCACCTTTATCCAAAGCGCTGTACAATTGATGCTTCTCATTCACCCATTCATACACACACTCACACACCAATGGCGATTGGCTGCCATGCAAGGCACCGACCAGCTCGTCAGGAGCATTTGGGGGTTAGGTGCCTTGCTCAGGGACACTTCGACACAGCCCTGTCGGGGGATCGAACTGGCAACCCTCCGACTGCCATACGAGTGCTCTTACCGCCTGAGCCAATGAGACGACTGCTCTTACTGCCTGAGCCAATGAGACGACTGCTCTTACTGCCTGAGCCAATGAGACGACTGCTCTTACTGCCTGAGCCAATGAGACGACTGCTCTTACTGCCTGAGCCATGTCGCCCCACATGTCATCATAATTTACTTCTGCTGACTATTTGAAATCAAGGCTGCTACTTTACAGTTGTGATCCTCCGGATTGTAATTTGTTTTTTGTTAGTTTTTTTAAGAATGTCCAGAGCAGTCATGCACTCTGGCACTTGTTGCTTATATGAGACAATCCTGAACTGTCACGCACTCAAGTGTGAATGGGCTCATATGTAGATCTTGAGATGGAATAAACATTTAAATCAATTAAATTCCCTCATTCTTTCAGCCAAGGAATTCAACCCAGGCGAGCTGATGTCTTTTCGACTGGGAATGCTGATCAGAAGGGTTAATGGGTCAGGACTTTTCTAGTCTTGTACACTACAGCATGATTGTAATATAAAATACGGCATTCCTAATGACTAGGAATAGGTGGAGAGAAAGGGGGAAATGAGTATTTAATAGCTAATCACAATTATACAGACTTTATAGCTTATTCTCCTTTAAAAGGGAATACTGCAGCATGCCATTTGATTTAATAGAGTTGGTCATACCATTGTTTTGTTTCCATTGTCGCCTGTTACCACCACGACAGTTACGATGTTTGCAGTGTCAACAGTGCTGTTCATCTGCTGTTCTCTATACAGGAGGCTTCTGACCTTGTGACAGTTTCATCGCATACCACTTAGCGTGCGCAACGGCTGTTAGTATTGTGTTTTGGAAAAACCTCAGTCTTGGACTGCAGACAAAGTCCAGGCACTGATATTTTATCTGGGATCATACCAGCATAACACTGCAGTTGACTGGCTGAGTTCCGTTATGAATTACACACATTTTAATTTGAGCGCAAAGCAAGTACAGTCACTAACCTCTGCATCGTTTCACATGTGTTCATTCTGAACAAGAACGCTTGAATCATTTCAGAGGTTGGGTTGGGGGGTTAAAAAAACACAGCGATGCTCTGATTCAGATCTTATTCTCTCTAACACCACATATTGATCATCCAATATTGATCATCCATCACTGTGCACCAAGCTACTCTGGTTTAGAGGCATGGGAATTGTTATATTTTGTCACTTTCCTGGGTGTACAGATTATTTTATCCACTATCTTTTACCAGGAATTTACCAGAGGCCTCTTTCATTTTGCTTTACAATAGAGGAGGACTATCAGTACTGAGGGACTTGCTGACATTTAAAAGGTGCCCCTGGTTCCGAGCCTCAAGTCAAAACAACAAGTATACACGCAAATCCCCAAATGTGTTCTTCCATACTTGACAGAACCCAGATTTGGAGTGTGCACTAATTTCATGCCCTCAACCTTCACGAAAATCATTGCACCAAACATGGCGATCATTTTCTTTTTGTGACTACTGGTAAAGCCATGTAATCATTTGTTTATGGATGTAACCAGTGTAAAGTAACTAAATAACAAAGTTAGTATGACCCTAGTCACAGCATATTCAAGCTGCTATGCTTGGCCACCAAGTCCTACAGGCTACTAGGTCACATTCAGTTCCAGCTCAGGCTAGGCGTGTTCCAGTTCTCCTGTGGAAAAGGTATGCTGCCTTTTCCCAGAGCTGCAAGGAGAATGGTCCGTTGCATTGTTTAGTCCTTCTCAAATGCACTTGAAGCTCAGGAGTGTGGAAGCTTTCACAATGTGTCACAGCAACAGCAGAATTGGGAGAACACGCAGACCCCCTCCTTCCCCTTGGGAATAGGCCACACAAGGTCACTTTCACAGCTGCTTGAAAGGCCAATGAATCCTTCGTTATGTATATTAGTTAGCTTATCTGGCAATATGGAAGTCCGTCCATTTTTGATACCAACCATTTTCCATTTCATGTGAGCAAATACAGGTGTGTGTGGCAGCAGTAACACCTTTTAACCAGAAAGCTTGAATGCTGGGCAAGGCATAACTACTGTAGCCTTTAGCATGGTACCCAGTAGACTGTATCTAATAACGATCAGGTCTTTGCAGAAACTTGTTAGCGTCTACGATGCTGCCCAGTGCTGAAGCACTTTGCTGAGTGGCACAATGCCAATCTCTCCTATTCATGTGTCAGTCACCTTCAGCACATCTACACTAGTCCAGTCCACATGGTGTCCACACCTATACGGACAAACAAGGCCGAAAATTGAAAGTGAGGAGGTGGAATCTCTGGGTGATTCAGCCAGCCCATGTCCTTGTCCCTAGCGCTCTCCCTTTTCCAGACGGACCTGAATCACAAATCCCTTCTCCATATTAGATTTTTAGCCAGCTGTGTCTGTGCAATGCATTTGCCTCTTCCATTGTGGATATAAATGCTTGCACATTTACTGAATATGAGACAGGACAGGAGTTGACAATAGTTTGACAATGGGATTCACCTTGTACACCTCACATAATTGTTTCACTGTAAACATTACGTTACTACTCTCAGGATATTTTTTGTCTACTAAACAGTACTATACTGGTGAAAAAATATTTTGATCAATTTTTTGATGTCACAAGAGATCTCTGGCAAGGCGGGAGAAAACATATTGCATCTGTCTTCAATCTGTTTAAGCTTGACTTTTTTCCATCAGCATCTGTTTCTTCTTTTGCTTATAGTAGTTAATCTTATAGCATAGCAGTTATTTGCTCAACCCCCCATTAATTCTCAACCCCTCATTCTAGTTATGGTGGACCAGAGAGAGCTTTTCTTACTTTAAATCATTCCTCCTCATAATTAAAAATGCTGAAGTGTGCAAAAGTAAAAGGACCACAGCTGCAAAAAAAAACAACTTTTAATGTAGTTATCTGCCTTCTCACCCACCATCAGTCAGTAATAAATACCATTTGAATTATGACTATCATATGTGAGCGTAATTGGTGGGTGCACTCTTTTTGTTTTGCAGAATACAGGTAGCCAGTGCACTCAGGCATGAAGACATGCATAACACAGCTGTTGGCTGTTCTGGTTGGTTGCACACCTGAACTTACAGCATACTGCAGGCTTCTGGCGAATGGCTGGATGAACCCTTATGCATTAAACTGCGATGCTAAAATAGATCCTGAAACGGGGCATTGGCCATCCCATTACCCTACTTTCCTTGACTCGGGCTTGGAGACCTGAAGTCATTGTCTGGGTTTGCATGCTGCTCTACACCAGCGGCTCAAAAGTTTCCTCCTGGGCACCCATATGTATGCTGGTTTCATTCACAACTGCAATGCCACAATCTTAAACAGGATAATTTACCCTTCAGCCACATTATGTCAGAGATAGCTATGCGTGCCAAGAGGAATGAAAGGCCCATATTCACACTGTGCTCATTGTGCTACGCTGCCGGCTGCATGTATTTGGACAGTGATGCAATTTCTGTTGTTTTGGACCTGTACTCCAGCACATTAGATTTGAAATAAAACAAAGAACATGAGGTTAACATGCAGACTGTCAGTTTCAATTTGCACTTATTTAGAGGCAAAAAACTTATTTAGAGTCCAAATGCAAATTCCACACCTAGAATCAACTCCAGACCTTTTGTTAGCTTTCTTGTGCATGAGGTAATGATGCAAAGACTCACAGCTGACCCAGAAACAGCTGGGCAGCTAATTGCCCAATACTTTTCCTGCCCTAAAATGGGGAATTATGTATAAAAATGAAGGGCTGTAATTCCTAAATGGATCACCCAATATGGATGCAAATATGCGTAATTAAAACTGGTAGTCCATACTTTAATGTGCCCACAGCACTGTATATTGTAAATATAGGAATTTAGGAAAATATTTTTTCATTGATTCATTTAAAAGATGGCAAAATCAACAGGTCCCATTGGTGAAAGTGTGAACACGTGGACACTAAAGCGATTTGGTAAATAATTCAAAACAAAGCAAATGATATTATGTTAATAGCATTAAGAAAAAATTATGAAAGAACTTGTGTTCACTCAAGTGTTTGGGGTTTGAGAACCACTACTATATACAACACATCCAGTTAATGTTTCATCTTCCATCAGCTTTTGGGGGTGTTCTAGCGCACTCTCCTCTGAAATTCATGTAGCCAGCTGCCACTGCTTTTTATGCAGCAATTAATTCAGCATCTAACTTTTTTATTGTTTGGTTGTTGTTTGTTGCTAATTAGTGTTAATTGTTTTTAAAGATCCATATGTGGCAGTCTGCAGTTGAAGGCTTGTTGTGCAGAAATGCATCAGTGATTAGCAGCTGTGGTCTCAGACAAAATTAATCAACTGTAGGTGCAGAGGGAAATAAGGCTTGGTGAGAATGAAACCTTGTTTGTATGTCAAGTTTTAAACCTCCGACGAGAGTGCCATTCAACTCAGTAATCACAGCCGGCTGCAGCGGTTGAAAATCAAAATATTTTTCACTGAATTCAACCAAGACAATGTTCCATTTTTTCTCAGAATGAAGCAACAAAAACATGCTCTTAATAACAGATCAGTGTCTGCTCGGGGCTGGGATGAAAGTACTGTATTCCCATTCAAATCTAATGAGATGTAATTAACTGCACAGAATGGAGAGCTAATGACTTGGATGAATGTGTTTCCATCAAAGGATTTACTCTTCTTGGTGCTTCCTGTACTTTTAAGCCACACAATGGTGAACAAAATAAAATTGGACAATTATCAACATGCAAGAGAAATGGATGAAAGGTAATTATTACATCTGCAAGTTCTCATATAATTTACAGCAGCTTGCTTTGAGAGGAGAGAGTGACATCATTCCATACCCTACACTCAAACAAAAAGCAAGAAGGCCGGGAAGAATGTGGCACACTGAAACTTCAACATTTACCTTGAACTTTATTAGCAATTCCATTCATAATTCTACCTACAGTAGACTAATGCTGCAATCAGTACTAATAGTCACATACCGTATATTTCCATGAGTAAATACTGATTTCGCCTTTGAAACTGTGTCCTTTTTAACAAAGTTAATTCATACAACAGCAACAATGTGTTTGAAGTTTCTAAGCCTTTCCTCAAAAATAAAAGTTAACATTATTATATATAAACCTTCACAAACTAGCCACTACATTTTGCTAAATAGTTGCACAATGTTAGCTAACTTACATGTATCATGCAGTTTGAAATAGCTGTTTTGTTGGATGCAGTAATTGCAAGGTGCTTCCATTCTAATGAGGTAGTTAATGTCTCCCTTTCTTGAATTGATTAATCATGTAGCTGCACTATTTGACATATTTTGGATATTTTGTACAATGTGTAAATCATTAATCTATCAATTTATGAAATGCGTTCTTTGAACAATGTTTACATTTAATTGTACTTACAATTATTGGTCAGGTGGGATTGTCATAAACCATAATAACCATAGCAGAAAAATGTATGTTCTTCAATAATACTTTGAGGTATAGTATTTTGTTAATACCTTCTATACCTTGTTGATCTTGGCACTGCTCATAGAAATAGAGACAAAAAGGCACATAATTAATCTAAAATTCAGTAACCATAAAGGATGGTGTTCATGCTTTGTAAATAGAATCCCTTATTGATAAGTAGCTTTCTGGTAGACCTTGTTGTCCAATCCCTAGCTATCGTACCTATACCCTTATGCAATTTAATAGCATACTAATTAGAACACACCTGTTACTTTTCCACAAATGGGCAAATGCCTACTGATATAGGCTACTCCACAGTTTCCCTTAGATGAGAAAACACTATCCACCATTTTTAAAAGTAATATATTCCATAAGTAAAACATTATAAGGAGTCAACAAGTCAAACTAATCTGATTGGCTCTATTGCTCCACATTTCCCAGCAGACCTTTTGTGCAGTTTCCATAAGAAACCCCAAAGGCACTGTGGGACACATCTGGAGTTCCACCCCAGGAAGTTTCACCCCAGTAAAACACTGTGACGATGAGGCTAATGGTGAATTTAACAAAGTAATAACATGCCGTGGTGGATATTAAATTGCTGCTGTCAAAGTATATTACTCAGAGTGCCAGTAATCATTTTGTTATTTTCACCCTTGGCTGAATAATTTTCTAAAATGTAATTTTGTAAAATCACACCCTATCACAGATCATGTTTTTGGATATACTTTTGTACCCTTATCAGTTTTTTAGTTTTTTGTTTTTTTTGTGATGGGTAATAAGGCATGTGAACCAGTTCTGGCCACAACAGTCCCATATGTACTGTAAATATACGCTCAGTGAGCACTTTATTAGGTATTTATTAGTCCTATTTTTTACTGTATTAAGTCTTCTGCTGCTATAGCCTATCCACTTAAGGTGAACGCGTTGTGTGTTCAGAGATGCTCTTCTGCATATCATTGTTGTAATGTGTGGTTATTTGCATTACTGTCACCTTCCTGGCCCTACTCCTCAGACCTCTCTCATTAACAACTCGTTTCTGCCGGCAGAACTGCTGCTCACTGGACGTTTTTAGTTTTTCACACCATTCTTTGCAACGTCTACAGACTGTTGTGTGTGAAAATCCCAGGGGATCAGCAGTTTCTGAGATACTCAAAACACCCTGTCTGGCACCAGCAATCATTCAAAGTCACTTAGATCACATTTCTTCCCCATTCTGACATTTGGTGAACAACTGAACCTCTTGACCACATCTGCAGGCTTTTATGCATTTAGTTGCTGCCAGATGATTGGCTGATTAAATAATTGCATTAACAAGCTGGTGTACAGGTCTACCTAATAAAGTGGTCACTGAGTGTATGTGCAAATTAGCCAACTGGCTTTTAAACATATAACTATATTCCTGTCATATTGTTTCATGAGAACTGTAAGGACAGCAGCCAATATACAGAATTTTTAACAGACATCATGAAATTGCTAGCTTAACATTTAATTACGATCGAAATTGGGGAGAGATTTATGCTGCCTGAAAAGTGCAAACCATGCAGAAATGAGGCAAGCAGGTCAGATATGTTGTGCCTATTGTTGAAGAACACTAGGCATGACAAAGAATATGCCATTTGTGCTCTAGCCACAGCCACAAGCAGACAATCAGTGTGGAAGTAGGTGATCTGAGCTACTCAGGCATTCTGCCAATCAAATACTATTCATTAATGCGCAGGCCTCTCTTTACCTCCTTTCTGAACCCATTGGAGGCTGTGAGAGCCTGTGCCTGACACTGACAGTTGGAGAAATGCCAGCAGCGCCCTGGAGGGAATCTTGAGGCCTCTCCCCTGAAGTGAGGCTTCGGTTAGCCCTGGGAACTAGACCCTGTGGTCAGCTGGTTGCGGTAGTCCTCCCCCTCCCTGGATAACAGCGTACCCCTCCTTTCCGTTCCCATCTGCCCTGCCAGAGCACTCTTCCCAGGCTCCGCGATCAGCCGCTGTCCCACAGGTGAAATCATAGGGACTACGCATGTCTACATTATCCCACAGTGCTGTACTCTACATCAGGCCAGTGGACACCTTACCATATCTCACTCTTCATTTTATTAGAACTAATGCTATGCAAAATAATTTTGGGGAAATAATGGGAAAACAGATGTACAGTAAAAGTGAAAATGACATTGTCAGTCAATGCAGTTGATTTTATAAGCATCAGTATTATCCCTATTCTGACTCCATGTTTAAGTCTGAGTTGTAATTTAAGTTTCAGTAAGTTTCTTACTGTTTAGTCTTTTGGATGTTTTAAAGACACGCTGAAGCGGAAGTTAGAGCAGCACTAGATTCCGTGATATGAAGTATGTGCGAGGGGAACGGATCTTTCGGGGGGAATTTTTGGAGGGTTTAATGAGGAGGGGGAAGGAGAGTCATAGCCTGTGGTTCTGGGGGGAAGAATATGCGCCGCTGCTTGAAAAGATATTGACTGGAGGGGAACAGAAAATTTACATTAATTTCATCTAAATACATGTCCGCTGGTATGCGATGACGTGGATGGAAAAAAATGTTGGTGTGAAAATACACACCAATACAAGTATTACAATCTCATCCAGTTTATATAATATAAGAAATGTTCATATGGTTATGAAGAATTGTCTAAATTGAGGGAAAAATTCATTTAAATTTTGTCTTTAAAGTAAAATTATCTGTGCTATCAGCTCAAGAAATAAAGCATTCTCTATCACTGGTTATTTACATTAATAGTCTGTCCTGTGTGCCACTCCTCGTTATGCACCTCATCACAGGATATTTCTGGCCCTGTAAATAACTGGTCAATTATCTCCAAGGTGGCCCCTGCAAATACCATCTAATTTCACCTCATCAGTCGGTCTTTAAATGGTCCCACGCTGCTCAGCTGTTTTATAATGAATTCTTTTTTTGCCTTTGGTGAATGTACCTTCAGCTTTTTGTGTCAAACTGTGCATGACTACCTTTGCACAGAATGTACATTTTAAGTGTGAACAGTGACTGCATTGAGGTGAAAGTGGCGTGGCTAAACAAGCTTGCGATCAGCTGTACTGCCTCATGAGGATCTCACTTCGTGTTGATCAATACAGACTACAGTCTGTGGAGAAACACAGGAAAATCAATGCATCGGTAAATAAATAGCAAGAAATAGCAAACCCAAAGGCTGAAATGTTCTCTAGTAGTATTATATGTACTGTTCTTTACACAGAAAATTTTTTAATTCTACACATAAACATACATACATGATACATCTGTCGCAATGATTAATGACAGTATTAGTCTATCAAAATGCTCCTGATAAAGATGTAAAGCGTCATGCATTTAGCATTTTTAAAATTAATAACAAAATCAGTGGAATTAAGGACTGATAATTATACTGCAAAAATCTTCTATGAAAAAAATATAATCATCAAAATATAGTATACAGTACAGTGAAAGGCATAAAATATTTTTGCTTCCATACAGTTTTTATAGTTTAATTGCACTGACATGTATAATATCTAGCTCTTAGTCGTCATGCACTAATGTGGCACATGCACTATTGCAACAAGAGCAGCTGGTGAATATGATTATGGACTGTATGTTATATACTTTCTATCTGGACACACAGTTCACTGTATCTATCCTATGTTGAGAGGTCGAAAAAGAATGATGACAACATACAAAAACATTGATAATTTTAACAACCTTAATGTTTTACATACAGTATATCATAACAGTGATGGCCCAAATGGATGAAAACAGGAGGTTTCTGAAATATGTTATCTACTCGTGCCAGATATCAAACCCCAATTTCCTGTTATGCTACATTTATGGGGACAGACCTTCATCACCTCATTCCTTTGCACTTTTGAGGACACTTATGGGCAGGTTTCAATCTATCAGCTGTGCCTTACACGAAGCCAGACTTGGTCATACTGTGACCAAGACTTACCAATAATCTCTGCACAAACAGGACTTCACCTGTGTCTGACGTGTTAATGCCTGTACGCCTCCATGTGACCTAATTAGGTCTCTACCCTAGACTGTGTACGATATATGTTTTCTCCACTTATCTGGCCCATGCCTGGATTTCTTCCTCCTGGCAAATGTAACCACTATATAGTATATCCCTTCCAGGTGATGACCACCTGAACAAGTGACTCTTTGGGGGATAATAGGCAATGCTGGTCCACAGGCCCAGTAGTTATATTTTCAAAATCCATTTTTATGAAGCTGTATTTGCTCTTATACAGGCTCTGTCTGTAAATCTCCCATTCTTTCAGAAATACATGACTGGGAGTCATATTCGCATTGTTTCTATTTTAATCTGGAAATTGAAACACTTCAGAGATGTATTGTCCAGGTTATTACTGTCGACTCACTTTCACAGAAGAATCAGTCTTGAGTAAGACTCAAGTAATCAGACTCGAGTAAGCAGTCTTGTTAAATACAAGGACCCTCTCTATGCAATGGCAGATCATACAAATTCTGCTCATTTAGTCCATTCAAATCTGGCCATTTCCAAATTCGACATGGACATTAGTGCCTTATCTTGGAACGTCAATCTATAACATTAATATATATTAATATATTGTGCAAGAACATTTCCGTATTCTTATCATCGATCCGAACAAAAATGTCGTATTCAAAAACGCACCTAACTTCAGAGAACTGTCCGAAATGAAGATGTCCGTTATAATACAACATACACGGTACTGTACCTGGGTACTGACGGATAGATGTCAAATCGGGTTAACAAGAGCATGGGACGACTAATTGGGTAGACTGTGGTTCCTTCGTTTTCACAAAACAGTAATATGGCGGACCTTCGCTAAACTTTTGATGACCTTTCTCCTAAACAATCCACTGAAATATACGGTTCTGAAAACATGTATGATGCGAGAAATAAGCAATGCAGTTGCTGAATCTTGATTCATATTTGATCTGCAACGTCTATTTTGAAAGTTTGATCCCTGTTCGCCGAGCTGTGCTAATATGCACTGCAAGGCTCGTGTTTACATGACTCATACGACGGGTCGGGAACACACATAAAAATTATAAATAAAAGAAAATTTGTGAATGGCTAAATTCTCTTAAATCACTGGTTTTAAGGAATTTAAGTGATTTAAGAACAAATCTGTGCAAGTGGCTTCTGTATGAGGCCCAATGTGTGTTGATATGGCAACGCACGGTCATCATAGAACACGGAATTGAATATAAGGCAAATTATTACCAAACTGCATAAAATAATTGAGAGACAGTGTAATACAAGTGATGGGAGTCAACTTTTTTAAATGTTAATATACAGTATTCAGTACAGTAGTTCATTCAAGACAAGTTTAGATTTTTGTTTTCCCTGTAAGAAAATTTTTATTTTGGGATTCAATACTATTTTAAATTGTTTCTACTCACGTCATAAGATAATTGAACACATTAAATCCAATCATGTTCTGTAGGTACTGTAATCAGTCTATGAATGCTAATATTGTTTCTCACTTTGACAGTATTTTTCAGGTGAACAGTGCATTTCTGGAAGTATTTTGTTATACATTGCTAAGAGTCCAGCAATGTCAATTGTTGCCTTAAGCTATTTGATAGCCATCTTTGGAGTCACTGAGTAACTATCGACAGTTGAGCACAAGGTCTGCTGTACTGCCTCAAGGATTGTTAGTGCCATGGGGTACGTCATCAATTTTTTTCCGAGTTAACGTGTAGAAGATTCGACTTTGTCCAATATTTTATGTCTTAAAGACACAGTTCAAGCTATAGATCTGTAAATCATAATTTGTTTCCACTGTAAATATACCCCTTTGTTTAAAACAGCAACATGAACAGTGTAAATGACAGTCCTATGACAGAATCTTGTTTAGTGCTGTACTTTCTAACGCTTGAAATTTTGCAACAAACTGCGTAAACTGAAATGAGATGTATTAGATTCTGTTCTTTAGCTACAACTACTAAGATATGAAACTTGAGGAATGGCTGAAAGCTATTAACTTTTTTCAGTAGGCTATAATCTGTCAAGCTACAAACGTCTCAAATATTTTTGATAAAGAAGGGAGACATGATGTTGACACGTACATTTGATGATTATCTAAGGTTAGGTTTTTTGAGTCACGTTTGGCTTTGTTCAGAGCTGACATAATGAATTAAGCAGAATATATAAATTCATATGGACATATTCAATGCCCAGATTCGATAAGAAAACTCGATATGAGAATATGAGAAATAACTGCTTTACTTCATATGGCATAGGAAAAAGATCTTTCACAAGCATTGTATAGGATTATATAAACAGGTTGATGTTTCAGAACATTTTTCAAGCCCGGAACATTTTTACAGTTCATTTGGCATTATATTAGACAAATAATCAATCCAATCTGTTGGAGAAATATGAGACCCCATGTAAAAGCATAGCAGTGAATGCTTAAATACATCTAGTGTGTGTTTACAACAACTAGCTCTTTGTTACAACGGTGGGTTTGTAGAATACATTATATGTTATAAAATGCTGGTTATTAAATCTGAGTCAGATACACTGTGACATTTTGAGCCAAACTGCCATCACTGTAGCCTGATGGCAGGAAACCATGATTTTATGCAAAAGTGTACCAACCCAGCTATGATCAAACACTGGCATGATGCAATCTGGCACACCAGGAGAAATGCTGCTAATATAGTTAGCCCTAAGCACAGTGAACTGTATGTCGTAGTGTTTTGGAATGGGTGAATATGGTAAGGTAGCGTTGTTTGTAACTTTGCAGAAGCTATTTACAAAGACCTCCTTCCTCCTATCTCCTATCCACTCTTCTGGCTAATTAACACAGCGGATTAGCATCATTTCCCCTCAGCTAGTCAGCTAGGTTTATGTGGCTAAATATTGAATACGTGGTCCTCTGTGTTTGGTAGTAAATCATATTCATCTCACCTTCCACCCACATATCTCAGTGTTCACCTGCCTCAGACCAAGTGCAATCTCCTTAAAATGTACGCAGTTAATGATTCAGCATATTCATCCTAAACAAACGATAAGCCATTGATGAAAACCAGCAAAATCTTCATCAGTCGAGCAGATTCTGAGCCTTACAACCTTTACCTTCCTGAGCCTTCTCCTGCTTCGTCTAGTATGTGATATTTCCCCAACTTCCCCCCCTCTCTCTCTCTCATATATTATTTCCCATGATATCAACCTGCTCAGCCATAAATGTCAAGCCTCTAGTGTCCTCTGTGTTTTGGTTATCATAAAAACATACGCTGCCCTCACAGCTGCACAGGGTAATGTGTGAGGCTCCGAGCTGAAGTGACTGTGTTTGTGGTAATTCCAAAAAGCATGGCTCGAATATCTTGAAAGAGCTTTCAGGAGACTGAAGTTGAGCTCTTTGTTGTGAGTTTAAAAAGGAAGTCATACCTATGGTGAAGTATGATGGTACAGTTGCTGATGTAACAGGCTTGTCTTCCATCTGCTGGTACTGGGGCCCAAGCTTAGTCAATGGAATCAACAAGGAAGATATTTGGTCGCAAACCTTTTTTGTTCCTTTAATTCCGCAACTAAATGAAATTAGGTTCAATTTCAGGCTTCTCAAAGAACTCCTCTTTATTAAAATGTGTTTTGTTACAGTTATTATTGGTAATTGTGAAGCCTATAGCCTGGTGGTTAAGGTACATGACTAGGACCTGAAAGGTTTGTGGCTCGAGTCCTGGTGTAGTCACAATAAGGTCTGCACAGTTGTTGGGCCCTTGAGAAAGGCCCTTAATCCCGCATTACAATCCCCACTGCTCCAGGAGCGATTGTCCCTTGCTTAGTCTAATCAACTGTCAGTCGGTTTGAATAAAAGTTTCAGCTAAATAATTAATATAACTAAAATGGTCCACAATTCGCTTTGAATGCAGATGACACAGGGCTTGTTGTGCACAGAAGCAGTTGTTTGTTTATTTATTTATTTATATTCTGTCGCTCTGTTTCTCCCCTCCCCAGGAGTCACAGGGTCGGTCCAGATAGATGAAAATGGCGATCGAGAGAGTGATTTTGCGCTGTGGGACATGACTAACATTGACACTGGCGTCTTCCAGGTATCTGTCCGTCTCCTTGATATTGTACGACTAATACTTCCTGATACACCATCAACAGATAATTCAAAGGTGCATACATACTCTCTCTCTCTTTTATCTCACTCTCTATATCTTTCAAATACACATATATGTATGCAAGCACACACACACACAAGAAAACACTGTGTTCTTGTTTAATCACCAGCTTCCTGAAAAACAGAATCCTCACAGGCAAATATGAGCATTAATATTCAATGTCCACACCTTTTAATTATTACTTGGCTCAGCACTGCCTGGGAATGGTGATGCTTTTTTAGAATCAGAACCTAATTACATTCTTGCTCACATATCGAAGGACTTTCTCATTATATCCCCAGCTTAAAGCCTTGTGACTGCTCTTAAGCCTATGTTATAATTAGCATCTCATATTTATTCCTCGGTTGTTGTATGCATTGTATTGAAAGCCTCTTGACTGGTTTTTGAAAGGTCAGCCATCACAGTACAGGGAAAAGGCTGTTAATCCGCTCCAGTAAACACTGTGTGGCAGGGGAGTGGATATTGGGCTTTTCTTGCCCATGCCTTTTGAGTGCAGCAGGCCAAACTTCATTATCTTTACTGTCCTGTCTCATGTGCATATCTATACCCGCTTCACCATCTTCCTTTAATATTGCGCAAAATGCTTGATTTTGTTCTGTAATCCCAAATGTGTATTCAGTGTCTGGTCTGTTTTTTCTAAATTGTGCTTCTGTTTCAATGCTTAGTATCCTCATGTTCCCTCTGTTCACTAACAGATTTTGTACCTTTTCAGTTGCCCTTAGGTAGGGTTTCACCAGCTTTTAACTCCTCAGTCCTTATCCCAGTACTTATTACCCACATGCCCCACAGTCATACAGGCACATCTACATCCATCCTGATGTTTGTCCTCCTCCACCCCATCTTTCTGCCAGATAGTGTCTGTCTATAACGGCTCCCAGAAGCTGATGACATCAATGCCAGGAAAGAGTGTCCAGTGGCCAGGGGGAACCGTACCTCGTGATGTGCCATTCTGTGGCTTCAAGAATGACAACCCAGCCTGCATAACACGTCTGTAGACCCACCGCCTCCCTTCCTGTTGCCAACATGTGTAAAATGGTCCCAGTCTCTGTATTATTGCTATTAACCCTCAGTGTTCTGCTGCCGTTGTCTGTACAGTGATTTACTGAGAAAATGTTAATGGAGCAAAGAGCAGCTTGTCTGTTCAATGGCCAACACCTCACGACATTTCTTAAAAGCAAAGGAAACTAACGACTGTTTTCCTCCCTTTTGTTATCAGGGACCATCCCTATGCACCAGATGGTCTTCATTGTTTTGTTCTTCGTCTTTGTCATTATCATCACCATCGCTGCATTCGTATACAGGTCAGTGTGCCCTGTCCAACAGGTTTTTGTTCTTTCTAAATCCCAAAAGTATAATTTACGTTCATTTACATCAATAAACTGCTATATTCCGACCCCCTCTCTAAATGTATAATGTTTTGGGGAGTTTTGTGTCTGCGTGTGCGCACATGTGTGCTCGCACCATTTAAAGACCATTAACATTCAAATGCAGCTGCTCCAATGATAAATCCATTAAAACGTAGAACCCCTCTTGCAGGCGGGTGAAGCTGGAGAAGGAGCTGGTTGCTCAGCTGTGGAGGATAACATGGGAGGACATTCAGATGAGTAACCTGGAGAAGGTGCTGCGCAGTGTAGGCAGCAAGCTCACCCTCTCACTGGTGAGTCTGTGCAAGCCATTCCCCTCACCAGGCTAGGAAACAAAAGTGGGGAATGAGTTCCTTCCTTAGAGTAGCTTTTGGCCTTGGCACCTGTAGCTTTTCAGAAACTGATGCCAACACTACTAAAGGGCCTTCAGAGTTTCCAGAACTGCTTAGATAATGTGATCATGTATTGGAAAACTGCTGTTGAGAAATGCTCATTCATTTGCTCAAGCCTTCCCTTTCATGGAAATACCATTACAACACAAGGGCTGCTGCCTCAAGGAGGGCACCATCCTCAACACCCCCCCCTCAATGATCCTGCTATGCTCAGATCTTTCTTAGGTCTGACATCATGGTATTCAGGTTGTGTGCCAAACTGCTGCACATGGGTGGAAGCAATGCTTTCACCTGGACTGACAAAGCTCAGGAGAGCTTTGACAGACTCAAGCAACTTATCGTCAACAGTCCTATCCTGACCTGACCTCACCTACACTGGTGGTGACATGGGATGCATCAGATTACGGCGCAGTAGCTGTGTTGTCACAAATTAATTCTGGTGGTTCTGGATACTGTTGCATTTGCATCAATTTCTACTGCTATTGAAGAACCTGGGAGTGTGGGTTAAACCTCCCTTTTAAGAAGAGTTAAGGTTGTGGAAAGCTGACTCTAAAATCAAACAATATACGCTATGGTAAACGGTTGGAATTTATATAGCGCCTTTATACAATTGATGCTTCTCATTCACCCATTTATATACACACTCACACACCAACAGTGATTGGCTGCCATGTAAGCCACCAACCAGCTCGTCAGGAGCATTTGGGGGTTCGGTGTCTTGCTCAGGGACCCCTTGACACACCCAGGGTGGGATTGAACCAGCAACCCTCTGACTGCCAGACGACTGCTCTTACTGCCTGGGCTAATGCCGTCCCGTGAGAGACTCTCAATTTTTCCATTGAGGTTTAAGGCTCATTTGGTACCTTGGACCCTGGATGAACAGGGTTAAATTAATGCTCTTTGTGCTTACATAGGAAACATGCTGCAAGATTTCAAAAACAAACTTGCCATTCTCAACTTTGTCAATAAAGAACACTTGCTGTTGTATTAAAGTTAGTTTAATCTAGGCTTTTCTGTAGTATGTGTGTAGTATTCAGTCCAAGTATGAACAACCAACTAATTTCATGCTTCCACTGCTATGGTTTAGTAGAACCTCCTGTTGTATCAGATTATACAACTGAAAACTAAACTGAATAAATACTTGAACTGCTTTTCCCTGTAGATTAAAGAGGTTTTACATGCAGCTGTGAAAAATCATATCGTAGGTCCCTGTGAAATCTCCAGAATTGCCCACAGAGCAACCTGGATTAGGTTTCGCTGGTACCAGTCTAACAAATCCTTTTGTTAGCGCAAACTAATTATGCAAGGACACACAGGTGGCTAAGGGGAGCTATGTATAAAAAAGGCAGGAAATCCTACACATATCACCCAAAATGGATTTCATGAATGTCATGGATGGATATTAAAGCTGACAATCTGCACATTAGCTGCACATTCATTGTATCATTTAAAATCCGATTTGTTTTGCTAGGCCCAATGGCTACGGTCAGGTATGGACTTTAAGTGTCTCAGAGGGAGATGTTTCCCACTCCATCACCTTTGCAGAACATTCAGATCTGTCTCTCTGTCCTTCTCTCCACAGAGAGGCTCCAATTACGGCTCACTCCTAACGGCAGACGGCAACTTCCAGGTGTTCACAAAAACAGGCTACTACAAGGTACTCAATATCAACTCAATCTCAATATCCGCATCTCGCTTCAAGGAAATTTGCATTATTAGATTACATTATGAATGCAATTTCCATGCACGGCTGAGTCCTTGGAAGGATTAAACAAAGGGGATGTGGAGAATTGCTGTGAATAACATTCGATTTTCAAAAGACAGAAATTCAGAATTCACTGGAAGAAATTCGATGTGTGTGCTTACTTGATGTTTCTTCTCAGGGGAACATAGTTGCCATTAAGTACATCAATAGGAAGCGGATTGAGTTGACCAGGAAGGTGCTCTTTGAACTGAAGCATGTGAGTCTGTGTCTCATTGGTGTCAGTCTACTGTGCAATAATCTTTCTGAGCTGCCATTGATGTTGCACATGAAAACACACATATGATGTCCAAGTGTGCGATCAACAACTGCTCTTGTCCAACTCTTGCACCCACCCCCCACCCTTCTACTTCTCACTCCAGATGCGGGATGCCCAGAATGACCATCTGATTCGCTTCATCGGTGCCTGTATCGACCCTCCAAATATCTGCATCATCACCGAATACTGTCCACGTGGAAGCCTGCAGGTAGAATGCCAACACTTTAACCACAGTGCACTTTGATGATGGCAGCTTGTTGCTCTGACTTTGTGTAATGAAAACAGAAAAAAAGATTTAAAACCTCATTTTACTGTATCCATTTATTTTAACTATGATCCACTGAGCAAAGTCAATGGTAATACTTCTGTTTAAATTGTTCACTGTTTTGGTTTAAACACCAGCCTTCTGTTTGCTTGGGTTGTGACCTAGCGCAATGCACCATGGGATACTCATGCCAGAATAGTGTTGTAGTAGTTTTTGTTTTTATTGTACATACCGTGCATGGTCAACTTAAGTAAACTGAAATTATTATGTATGTAAAGTAAAATTTCCCATAGAGCGCACATGTTTTAGCCATAATTCTTGAGGAATCTAATATAGTCACAGAATATTGAAGAGGAAAAATGTATGCCATGACCTGAATGGAAGAGTTATACTTATGTCATTTCAGATTAATTTTTTGGACTAATTTTAGATATATAAAATAATGAGTGTGTTTTGCCAGTGCCGGTGTCTCTCCATGCACTTCTCTGTGAACATGTAGCAGTTATGCCATTGGGCCAATCACTGTACTGTTGAATGGGAGACACAGACATTTGAAGGGAAGCGATGGGTTTATGATTCAGACGCAGAAAGGTGAGCCCTGACCTCATTCAGTGATGGAGGAGTTGAAAAGCGGTGAGGGCAGGCTGGAGCCTCTACCAGGGCCCTCCAGAGACGTTACATGAGCTGAGTGACGCTGTAGTTTAGAAGCTTGAGGGAGGAATTTCATTAGAGAGGTTTTTGTTTTTTTCACTTTAAAAAACCAGGGGACACAGCAGGAGGCTTTGGGAGAGCCTGTTCCCGAGCTGGAGAGGACAGATTTACACACAAAACTGTCAAGAGTGTGGAGAGGACAGGCCAACGCTGTGGCCCTTTGCAGACTAGGAGACACCAGGGACAGGGTGTAATTCATGCATTCTGCCTCAGTTGGAGAGCCCCCTAAGATCGTAAATCTCTGTGTTGCGTAATGTAATTTCATATCTGTGCTGAATATAGCATGAGCTATGGATATTGAATAAAACATGGCAACAGTATCTGGTGAATGTATTATGATGTACATCTGTGGTGCACAACAGGGCTATAATGTGTGTAAAATATAAAATTATGTACTGAATATGTGTGTGTGTGTGTGTGTGTGTGTGTGTGTGTGTGATTGTGTGTGTTTTTATTTAGGATATAATGGAGAATGAGAGCATCACATTGGACTGGATGTTCAGATATTCCCTCATCAATGATATTGTGAAGGTGCGTTTACTCATTATTAAGACATGCTGGGTATGGGTGCTGGGCTTTTACACCTAAGTTAAATATTGTGGTCATTATAACCTAATCACATGAACCCTGGGAGCAAGTAATATACTACAGATGGATCACAAGTGGTAGCAGCTAAGAAACAGATTATTACCTACATGCCAGCACTGGTACCCAAGGTAGGAATTGAGAAATATAAAAGCCCAATAACCAAAAAGTTATCTGGTCTCTTTATTTCATATCTTCAGATTTATTTATGAGAAAAACATGTTGCAATGATGTTTCTGAAGTTCAATACAATGCCTTTTAAAAAAGCATTTGATCAGCTGCTGATAAAGCCTTAGTATGAGGCTAGCCACTTTTCACATCCAACTTACAGCATAGCAATATATGTTTCTGTATGTGTTTCAGTATGTGCTTCCATATGTGTTTCAGTGTGTATTTTAGTATGTGTTTCAGTTTCTGTTTCAGTGTCTGTTTCAGTGTGTGCTTCAGCATTTCAGTATGTGTTTCCGTATGTGTTTCAGTATGTGTTTCAGTGTGTGCTTCAGTATTTCAGTATGTGTTTCACTGTCCGAATACTTACAGTGTGTTTCAGTGTGTGCTTCAGTATTTCAGTATGTGTTTCAGTATGTGTTTCAGTGTGTGCTTCAGTATTTCAGTATGTATTTCAGTATGTGTTTCAGTATGTGCTTCTGTATGTGTTTCAGTATGTTTCAGTATGTGTTTCAGTTTGTGATCCCCACTCTATTTCCTCCCGTGTCCCTCACACAGGGCATGGCCTTCCTTCATAACAGTGTGATAGTTTGCCATGGAAACCTGAAGTCCTCTAACTGTGTGGTGGATAGTCGCTTTGTGCTGAAGATCACGGACTATGGGCTGTCCAGCTTTCGCATCCAAGCGGACTCAGACGATGCTCATGCCTTCTACGCCCGTGAGTTCCAGTGCCCTTCTCCTCCCTTCTCCCTGCATTATCCAAACTTCTCTAGGTCCAACTCTCCCGTTGAAGCCAAGCACCTACTGTAAGTGCCACCCACAAACCTTCCCTCTGGTGTTCACTCTCTGTCTCCCTGTCCACCAGGGAGGCTGTGGACCGCTCCGGAGCTGCTCCGGATGGAGAGCCCCCCTCCTGGGGGAACACAGAAGGCTGACATCTACAGCTTTGGAATTATCCTGCAGGAAGTCGCCCTGCGCAGGGGAGCCTTCTACCTGGAGGGGGAGCCACTGAGCCCCAAAGGTCAGACATACAGAGGGAATGGGTAGGCAGTGTATGGCAAAGGCCAAGAATGAGAGACAGCCAAACCAGAGCCCTTTTTTTTTTTTTTCTTAAATTTGCTGTTCTGTGAATAATGTAGACCTACCTGTGCCGCTGTGGCTATCTGCGCTGTAATGTGTCAGTGGAAAAGTATAAGGATTGGGATTTGTCTATAGTTATAAATAATAGTTTGTTATTTAGCTGATGCTTTTATCCAAAGCAGCTTACAGTTGAGTAGACTAAACAGGGGACAATTCCCCCAGGAGCCATTTGGGGTTAACGGTCCTCAAGGGCCCAGCAGCTGTGCAGATCTAATTGTGGCCACACCGGGGCTTTGGATCAGTATACTGCATCAGTCTATGTCAGGAGGGGCAGCAGTGCTCTCTCTGTCCCTCTCTCTTTATCTTTCCATTGACCTTTTCTTCAGTGCTCCACGCCTCATTTACCTGTTCAGCTGTAAACCTGCTGGTTGTCCAGATGCACATTGAAGCAGCTTTAATAGACTCACGCTTTCATAGCCCTTATTTGCATTCCAGACACATCAGCCACTGCTCTCCTGAGGCCCACAGAATACTAACAGCAAGACCTTTAGTGCAGAATGTCTCTCATTCTCTCCCTCTTTCTATCTGTCTCTCTCTATATTTTTCCCATTCTGGTTTGAACTTGTTCTAGCTTCAACTTTTTAAAGATATTTATTATTGGCACAATATACAAACCGAATTGAAACATATTACACAATGTCAATGACATATAGCAATTTCATACAATATGGTACTATGTAATCCAGAACTAATCATGAGCTTATATTAAGCACAACTCAATGAACCCCTTTTTGCTACATAGCCGTTGCTGGCAGGTAAACAACTTACATCAACATGGCTATGCCCAAAAACGGACGTCAGCCAATTAGTCTAATAAGCCAAATAAATACCTAATAAAGTCCTCACTGAGTGTATATGCACAGTAAAATGTCCAGTGTTAATTCAACTCTTACATAGTACATACAAGTCCAACATTCTGTAAGAGTTGATTTAACTGTAGAATTTAAGAGAAAACTACATGTTTCAAAAAGTGTAGTTCTGTGTTGTAGCCTCTTTATTTTTTGTTAGTAGTTAGTTTTGTAGTTAGCCTGGGCTGCAGCAAGCAGCTGTGTGCTTCACTATCAGATGGATCATATTCATATCTAAAAGCTTCTGGGCCTCACCCCCCTCTCCCAGCCCAAGGAGGAGAGACTGTTTTTCAGCTTTGGTCACACTGACTAAATCTGGGATAAATTAATTGATTTGTTTATAGATTTTTCCCTTGTGTGGCTGTATCTGGCCCATACTGTGAGAACGTGCATCCATGTTTGACGCTCCTGGAGTTCGCAGTGTGAGCACAGTCTGTCCTCTCTCAGAGAGCTCGGGTTCAGTCACTGCACATACTGTCTCGATGAGCCTGGCGTGGCCTCCAGTGTGGTAAAGGGTCATTGCTAATGCACACTCTTGTTCTATGCTTTAGTAAAGGAAATAGGCCTGTGGCCTTCATTCATGAATCCTCCGTCAACCTGCCCTTCCACCTGGCCACTGGGTCTCCGCATACATTTAATCTCTTTTCATACGGACATAACTCATTTTGAGTGCACTCTGAGCCTTATCTTTGTTTGCCATGGAATCCAAATTAATAACAGGAGCCTCCAAAACCTCAAGTGTGCACTCAGCTAATCCTTAGTTACCCTCGTGACCCTTTTGGCAAGCATGGACTATGGGCTGAAGCTCTCCTTCTTTTTCTTTGTATGTTGGGTGAAGTTCTTATTGTCTGCAGTGGCAGGGCAATTGTGTCGGGTGCTGATCCAGACTCGTGAGCAGACTGTTGTTCCATCAGTTAACTGTCAGTTAAGGAGGGCATCACATTGTGAATATGCCAGTAAATATGTCTGTGCTGTTCTTCCATCTATATGGCTCAAATAATCTCAGCGAAGAACTTACATTTGTGATGGTGTCCAGTTTGCAGTGCTGTCTTGCTTAGCCAACAGGATTTCCCCATAGGATTGTAATGACCAGCAAGCCTGGATCCACATTTCTGAATCAGCAGCCTCCTCTACCTGAAAGTATTATATATTGTGAATATATTCATAATGATTTCAATATATTTCCACTAATTCCCATTTCTATAAACAATTATTAGCATACAAATCTGAAATGAAATTCAACTGCTGTGGATTCACACAAAATTATTGTATCAAACTAAAATGGCAAGCTATTCCCCTCAGAGCAGTTAAACTCAAACTATAATAACTGTCATAGGGCAGTTATGGTTTGTGAAACTTACTGAATGTACTGAAATCACTAATTAGATTATATTCGATCATTTTATTGTCCTCAATGTGGAAATTATTTCCACTGCACACAAAGGAAAACGAGACTTATACAGAACAGCTGACTGCGGTCACCTTGACATAGTTGGAAAGATCTTGCCCTGCACATGCTCATGAAACCCAAGGTCAAAAGAATGCCCGCACTTTCTGTATTTCCCCGTGGAAGGAAGGAATAATTTATTTTCCTCAAGAAGACAGGTGTACAAATAATTTACAACCCTCTCAGTACTGTGCAGTCTTACATTACTTTTATTGTTTTTTGTGTCATTTTTTTGGGGGGGGGGAATAATTTTAGAGTGTACTACCACACCAAACGTGACTGAAACAGTTTGTGTAGCAGTTTCTCTGCTGAAAAAAGTTGATTGCTGCAGCACTTTCATAACATTTTATCAAGAAATCCCCAACCGACTTTTATTAATGGAAATACGGTGCTTCAAAAATAATAATAATAATAATCATAATAATACAAGTCTCAGGGCCTGCACAGAGAACCCCTTGTCTATGTTGCTGTGAAAGGACTCTGAGGAGTATCTAAGAGAGCAAAACCAAAAACCAGACCATTTGAATTTATGTTCAGAGGGCAAGAACCCCTCTAAATGAGCTAAGTGGGAGGCCCTGGGGGCAGACAGACCCACAGCAGCATAGGGGGACCTGTCTGTCCGCCCAGCTGACCTGCTATTCCCGTCCTATAACCTCATTACCTCCACAGCTGACAATGGCATATCCTGTTCTCTATCTCCACGCTTGACGCCATCAGGTCTTGATAAAAAAAGGGGGTGAGGGGGGTTGATTTTGGGTGCATAGATCATCCCTCCTTCATACGGGGACACAAAACATGTACACTTGTGCTCTCTCTCTCTCTGTCTCTCTCACACTACACACACGTGCATACACACACACACACACACACACACACACACACACACACACACACACACACACACCACAGTGCCAGTGACATCAGCTTTGAGGGAGACCTTCTGAACAATATTTCTGTCACTTCTGTGCGTGTTTTGGTCCAGATTTAGTGCTTTATGATTATGATTTCTGTGGCTGGTGGAAATTTCATTTCCATGAATGGTGAGATCAATGCTGCGTCCAGGGCAATGGGATTAGGGAAGTGTTAATGTCCTGTGCTCCTACAGGACAGTCTCGGGCAGATTGAATTTGGACGTCAGCATGCTGGGGGTGAGATGGAGAAGATAAGGGGGAGCAAGTGGAGGAGAGGCAGAGACAGTGAGCGCAGGGGAGAGGATATAATGCGAGGAAGGACAGAGGCCTGCATTGATACAATTTGTGTTATGTACTGCCTTTCAAAAAGCGACTGCTGTTAACATTGTCTGTCAATGCACAAACTCCCACCTGGGTGATGCAGAGTGGCCATTTTATACCAGAATGTTCTGTACTCATCTGTTGCTGTGGAGAAGCCAGGGCTTATGCAACAAAGTCAGGCAGGAAATGATTAGAAGGCCAGATTGCAAGAGACAGAACTGGAACTGAGAACACCAGGGTTAATATCCAGACATTTTGAGAATGTGCCAGTGGGTTGTACCTCAGTATGAAGCTGAAGACCGGTCTTTAGGAGCCTTGTCACAAACTGTATTAGCTACTGGGTCTTATCTGGCTTTGTCTAGAGTCCTAGCTTGAAAACTGTTTTACCTAGAGAACAAATAGAAAAACCAAAAGATGAGTGGATCAGAGATTGGAATGTAGCATAGGAGAGGTACAGAAGGATCGAAAGAAATTGAAGTATGCAACTCAGGTGGAGTGATTTTGTAGGTGTTTGAGGGCACGAAAATGGGTTTTTGTAAAGGGGTGAATAGCGAGGGTTTGATTTGAAATGCAAAGAACACATTTTCTCTTGCTTTTTCACAGTGCTTATGAAAGAGACAATTATAGGGGGGAATAGATCAAATACAGTAAAATATAAGGGGAAGGGATGTATAGTACTTCAGAAAAACTATGCAGAACAAGGAAGGAACTAGACACTGGTTTAAAAAAGGGAGGAGAAACAGAAGGGAATAGAAAAGGGGGAATAATAAACATCTTGACATATCCTTTCATGATGATGAAAGGAAAATGACAAAAGAATTGGACATAGTGTTATTTGAATATTGCTTTTGGACATGACTTGCATTATATGTTTCACACTTATTGTTATAACACACGGGGCGATATTGGCTCAGTTCTGCTGACAGATCTTAAAATTATATGTTTACTACCTGTCAATATAGTTCAATCAAATATCATTTGAGCCTCGTTTTACTATAGTTGGAAAATAATGAGGCATCTTTGTTGTCTCTTTGTAAGTCATACTGTAAATTGTGCTCTCTCTAAAATGCTTTCTTGAGCTGCTAGTTTTATAATGTGCTGATTAAACCTGAGCATAGAAACTCTGAAATCCCATTTTTCTTTTATACAGCTTCAGCCCAATTGTAGGTCCTACAACTTTTCAACTTTACACTTTTCCCAATTTTGGCATCTACAGTATTTATTTGGTTATAGATTACGTTTTTTGGATTTAACTTTCTGTATGTCATTTCTACAGTGTATTTTAGAAATACATCAAAATGTTGACATTCATCATTTCATATATTCAGCTTTTAAAAGTAAACCAGAGAGAAACCATGAATAGAATAGAATTTGATTTGATTTGATATTGTTCTCAACCAATAGGTGGTGTGTATTTTCTGCACCTGTCATCAAAAGGTTGACTCTGTGATACTTTACATCATTAACCATGTATGATCTACAGTATCTAGATGGAGGACTGCGTAGTATAGTGTATGCTGAAGTCACTTGGCATTGATAAGACTGGCAGTTTGTCAATGGATACTCCTATATGCACCATATAAGGCATTGTTTTATCAGAACATTTCTGTACCTTGTACCATGCAATCAGTTGTTGCCGTTGTGCAAATTTAATGTCCTCCTGAATATCCATTACCAAGTTAACAGTAGCTGCATGAATCATTGTCGCACGAGGGTTGTCCAAAGTCCATTACTACTGTGATTGCTATATACTGGTAGTTGCCTTGCAAGGGTTTTTTGCAATTGTTTATAGAAATTGTTGGATTTCTTCTTTGTGCTACCCTTTTGCTCTTGCACAAGTTTAGGTCCTTATATAGATAATTTGGGACTCAAAACTGACATAGAAAATTGTTGTCCAACAATCTTGTATGTCTGGAACCTGCCACAGACATTTCTTTTTTTAAATTTCACAATGAGCATAACTGCAGTATTGCTTTAGTTTTAGTGGGAACAAGTGCGTAGGGACCTGTGGTTATGAAAATGCCCAGTGACTAGTCATGAGATTACATTACATTGTATTTGGCAGACGCATTGAAGTGAATACCAAAGGTCGTTGGAAAAACTATAGCACACAGGTCAGATAAGGTACAATTCTCGTAAAAGTATCAGTCATCTATAGCCATGAACCTCAAGTCTAGTTCACACAGTAAGCATTGGCTAAGTCAGTAAAGTATAGCAAGTCATAAACTAGAAGTGAGGCCTGATTGGCAGAGATATGACTAAGGGCTACAACGTCAAAATGAAGTGCAACATGAAAGTGCTAGATACAGATACACATGCAACATGAAAGTTATAGGTACAGATACACATGCAACATGAAAGTTATAGATAAAGTTACAAGGGCAACATGAAATTGCTGGACGATCAAGACACAAGCGTGGAATGACAGTGACACTTGATCGTTAAAGTTAAAGTTAGTCACAGTCTGCAGTGGTGTCTCTTCAGGCCGCGGTGGAAAACGGGCAGTGACTGGGCGGTTTGTAGAGGATTGGGGAGTCTGTTCCACCACTGGGGAGCTAGAGTTGAGAAGCTCCGTGGTCTGAACTAGTGAGAACCATTCAAACGGGCGGCAGGAATTGCAAGTAGCCCTGCTACAGCAGAGCAGAGGTGGTGGAGCTGGCGTGCTGGGCTGAATTATGTCCTGTTGTCAGATATATGGCGTGACGCGACAGGTATACGGTGTGTTGTGACAGATTTGTGGTGTGGTGTGACACCCTGTTCCTCTCGGTGTCCCCGCAGAGGTTATAGACCGGCTGGCCCTCGGGGAGTGGCCTTACCTGAGGCCCACCGTCTGCCCCCAGAGCCACAGCGAGGAGCTGGGTCAGCTGATGCAGCGCTGCTGGGCAGAGGAGCCCACGGAGCGGCCAGAGTTTGGTCAAATCAAGATCCTCCTGCGCAAGCAGAACAGGTCTGTTTCCACACGGCCACGTCCTCCTGTCTGTCTCCACCACACCGTCTGCCCCATAGGGTTTTCAATGCACCAGGTTTTCAGGTAACCTCAGCCAAAGGGTAAAATGGCTGCAATTACAAGTCCAGGTACTGCAGAGCTACTGCCGATACACAAGCTATTTACTTCTTTATAAAGATGCAAAGTTGTGTTGTTTATAATGATCGTGAAATATTAGGCTAAGAAGTTTTCCTTTGACTAAATTGTTGTCTGTTCCAGAGAGAACCGCTCCAACATCCTGGACAACCTGCTGTCGCGGATGGAGCAGTACGCCACAAACCTGGAGGAGCTGGTGGAGGAGCGGACACAGGCCTACCTGGAGGAGAAACGCAAGGCCGAGACCCTGCTGTACCAGATCCTGCCACAGTGAGTGCACCTGCCTACCTCGCTAGAGATTACAGCCGAAGGGGTCAGTTTGCGGGTTGTTGTGCTGTGCTTTCAATAGCTGACAGTTGCATGCTCACTGATCCACTGACACTCTGCCCTCCTGGCTAATTGGCACGTCACAATGGAGATTTTCATCGTCTGTTACATTACAGTAATGGCATTTGGCAGACGCTCTTGTCCAGAGTGGCGTACAGATGATTAGACTAAGCAGGAGACAATCCTCCCCTGGAACAATATAACCCTGCCTTGCTCAAGGGCCCAACGGCTGTGCAGATCTTTTTGTGGCTACGCCGGGGATCGAACCACCGACCTTGCGGGTCCCAGTCATGTAACCACTACACTGTTCCCACAGCTCGGTGGCGGAGCAGCTGAAGAGGGGCGAGACGGTGCAGGCGGAGGCCTTCGACTCCGTCACCATCTACTTCAGCGACATCGTGGGCTTCACCGCCATCTCCGCCGAGAGCACGCCCCTGCAGGTGAGCGCCGAGAGAAAATGGACATTCCCCTCGCTCTGTTCTGATTCCCCCTGCCTCCTCATCTTTACTTGAATTGACTTAGCCCTGTGAGTGGGACCTGGGGCAGGGCTCCTCTGGGACGTTCCCACTGGGCTTGCTCCTGTGGGGGTTAGACCAGTATTCATTTCATTTCATTTGTGCTCCTCATATTTTGCTTGCCTCTCTCCTCCAGGTGGTGACCCTGCTCAATGACCTGTACACCTGTTTTGATGCTATCATCGACAATTTTGATGTTTACAAGGTAATCTCAGCTATCATATCAATATTACGTTGTTGATAAATACACTCACTGAGCACTTTATCAGGTAGAACTGTCCACCAGCTTGTTAATGCAGATACTTAATCAGCCAATCATGTGGCAGCAACTAATTCAGAAAAGCTTGCAGATGTGGTCAAGAGGATCAGCTGTTTTTCAGACCAAATGTCAGAATGGGAAAGAAATGTGATCTAACTGACTGTGGAATGATATTTGTGCCAGACAAGGTGGTTTGAGTATCTCAGAAACTGCTGCTCTCCTGGGATTTTCACACACAACAGTCTCTAGAGTTTGCAGAGAATGATGTGAAAAAACAAAAACATCCATGGGCAGAAATGCATTGTTAATGAGAGACTCAGAGGAGAATGGCCACACTGGTTGAAGCTGACAGGAAGGTGACAGTAACGCAAATAACAAAGCAGTGTTATGCATAAGAGCATCTCTGAAGACATAACATGGACAAACCTCTAAGTGGATAAGCTACAGCAGCAGAATACTTAATAAGTCTAATAAATGGGTCTACAAACTAAAATTTAAACTTAATTGGGCATGAGTGTCAATGTTTTCCAGTCCTCTGAAGCGTGAGTGTAGTCAGAAAGACGTTGAAAGCTGCACCTACACCCTTGTGGCAGGTGGAGACGATAGGCGATGCCTACATGGTGGTGTCGGGGCTCCCGGTGCGGAACGGGAAGCTGCACGGCCGGGAGATCGGCCGCATGGCGCTGGCCCTGCTGGACGCCGTGCGCTCCTTCAGGATCCGCCACCGGCCGGACCAGCAGCTCAAACTGAGGATTGGCATCCACAGCGGTGAGAACAGCACCAACGCACAGGCATAAGCGCTCCTTGCATTTTCATAAACATGCTAACAGGAGCGAATATGCACAAGCATGAATGCTCCTGCATTTACATAAACACACTAACAGGAGCAAACACACACAGGCATAAACGCTCCTGCATTTACATAAACACGCTAACAGGAGCAAGCACACACAGGCATAAACACTCCTGCATTTACATTAACACGCTAACAGGAGCGAGCACCAACATGCTTGCATCCTCACACACATACACACACGCATTCACACATATACACATGCACACACATACACGTGCAGGCGCTGATGCAAAATCACATATATAAGTACCGGGATGAATCTAGAAATGAGTGGTGCTTGGGAAAATATATGAGAAAGGGCCCCCCTGCATACGCGCACATACACACACATACACACACACACACACACACACATACACACACAGACACACACATACACACACATACACACACATACACACACAGACACATACATACACACACATACACACATACACACACATACACACATATACACACACTTCTAGGTCCCCCCGGACTGCTAGTGCCTGAGAAAGCTTTCCCTGTTATTCCCCCTTAGCTTCGCCCCTGTTGACCGTCACACTGGCGCATTCATATACACGCTCACATACCGCGTGTGCTTCTGTGTTTTAAGGTCCAGTGTGTGCGGGTGTGGTGGGACTGAAGATGCCAAGGTACTGTCTGTTTGGAGACACCGTCAACACATCCTCGCGCATGGAGTCCAATGGGGAAGGTGAGGCCATCTCCACACAAATGGAGTGCAAATACCACTAGCTAGACTCTGGTTCCCATACCTAGAGAAGCGCTATGACTTCCCAAAGCAGCAGCTTCCATGTATAAATTACAACGATTATATCATCTGAAATAGCGCCATTAGAGTTACTGTAGCGCTGCAGCAGCCGAGCTGGCGGTGAGGCACAGTGTCATCTCATTTCCTCCAGCGTTGAAGATCCACATATCGGCTGCCACCCGCGACCTCCTTCAGGAGTTCAACTGCTTCCAGCTGGAACTGCGCGGGGAGGTGGAGATGAAGGGGAAGGGCAAGATGAAGACCTACTGGCTGCTGGGGGAGACGCCGAGCAGTACGTGAAGCGCGGAGAACGGAGGAGAGACGGAGGAGATGAGGAGGTGCAGAGGAGTAGACATGCCAAGGGAGAGTCGTGTACCTGCTAGCCCCCACTTCCCCTTCCCCCCACAGCCTTCCAGCACACGCCACCGTACCCACATCCTCTGTCATCCACACTGTTTGGACCTGCTACCAGCTGAAGTGTGTTTTTCAATGTACTGTTTCACTTCATCGTATTATTTTTGTTCTTTTTTTCCCCATTTATGGCAGGATACACTTTTTTGTATAGAGCATATTAGTTTCCCATTGTTTTTCTAGAGTTTAAAGCAGAGTTCTCACCGTACCTCTGGAGACAAAGGTTGGATTTAGAGTTTGTGTACATTGCCATCTGGTGGTCATGTGATGTAACTGTATTTTAATTTGTGCTTTAAGTGGATTTATGTATCATCAAGCCCCACCTGTTGAACTGTACATGTACAGGGGCTAAAATGTGTATTAGTGTTTCAGTGTGTTCTTGTCTCTGTTTACAGCAATATCACTATTTTTGTAGTAGTATAATATGATTCGTCCTGTATTTTTGCATTCACCACATTGGAAAACTCAAAGCAACCTGTGTCATGTCTTCGCTTTATTGTAAATTTAAAGACAAGAATGCCATGTACACAACACAATCACAATGCACATGAAATCAATGTTTTATAACAATACTATTTCTCGAAAATTCAGACAAAGGACATTATTCTCATTCAAGAGCAGGATAGTGATTGACATCATGCCTCTTTGCCCACCACATTGCTGTGGTCCAGGTACAAAAGTACACAAGTGGACAGCATGTGCTCCCAGACCTTTTATGGGCATTGTTACCCATCATAGAACAGCATTTATATCTGAATTTGACCTTCTCCTGTTATGGAGATTGTTGCCTTGGGTTTTGCCTCCATGCTTTAGGCATGTCTTTAATTATCTGTGGTGTTGTAAAAGCAATGCTTTCACAAGCCTCCAAGCTCAATAAAAACTAACAGGGCCTGGAAATAGAAACAAGCAGCAGGGTGCCAATTTGGGCTTTTCCCCAAATCACCGCAGCATTAGATTTTCACAAGAGGGACAGAGAACGTTCTGGGATGTTATGCCTAACCCAAGGTCAGTGGGTAAGGTCTCACAGCCTTACAGGCGAATAAAACACTCCACTTTTATGGGTCTCTTCTGAGACATTATAAGCTCATTCTCGCATCACAAAGGCCAGACAATGAAAGTAAAATAATCTTTGGTAATACATCTTACGAAATGCGTGTAACTGTGCCCTATAGACTAGCTTTGCGTTTGAGTTTGACTGTAAGTGTGCAGTACTTTCTTTGAAGTAGTAAACAGATGGAAGTTTCTGGTACTGGATTCTTGTGTTCTCTGTATTTTAGACAGTGGATGTTCTCATAACATACTTTAAGCATCCATGAAAAAAAGAATGTATGTATGACCTATCTGTCCATCCACTGAAAACTCGCCATCTACAATCCACCGTGATGTATCTTTGTCCACTGAAAACTCACCAGCTACAATCCACCGTGTTATACCTTTGCCCATTTTATATGCCAGTTTCCCTGTTCTATGCCTGTGCCACTCCTACAGCCTTTGCCTTTTTGTCCTTCATTATTCTTGCATCTAATGTGACACTTCTGCCACGGCTGCCTCTGTAAGAGGGTTTCTCATGTCCTATTGTGCTGGAATGTCTCAGCCATGCCATCCTCCCTCTCATAAGCCACTGAAGGAGTTAGGCCACTCAGCCATGATCCAAGCCCACCGGTCAGAATCATGATGAACAGTCGACTGTAGAGAGAGACAAAGTTAATGAGCACATTTCAATATGAGACCTGCTGCCGCCTGAATGCATGTTAGATTTATGTTATGGTATTCCACATCCACTAAATTTCACCATAAATGGAGCGTAGTTTTGACTTGTATTCCTCTGCCAACTGCCAAACTGATGCAATCAAACTGGAACTCGCCTGTGTAATGGTGATGAAATATCCATTCTGGCTTGGTGGCAGGATAATTGCTTACCCAACACAGTTACTATCCAGATCCGTTTACTAATTAAAAATAGATAAAATTATGTCAAAGCATTTAACAATGGTTATTACAATATAAGTCATATTCATGAATTGCTATTTTTAAAAAGCAATTCATAAAAAATAAAACACAACACTCAAAAATAGCAGTCTGACCTGATGTGTGTTCAGAGTCGTTCCTATTTCTGTACTTCCAAAACAGGAAGGTTTCTGTGCACACAAAGATTACTGCATGCAGAGTATTTCCAGTTTGAGCAGGCATGCTGCTTCTTGTCAAAAACTGTCCCATCAATAGCAGTTGCTAATGCACAATTGTTGCTGTATTGCATGTTCAAAACTCCTCCCAAATGAGTAAATGTTGTCAATTAACTTGGTTCAAAAATTCTCAAGTAAAATGAAATTTAAAACTTTATATTATCATTGGAACAAAGGAAATGAACAATAGAATTATCAATTCCTTTACAAAGAGGAACGTAGTTACCAATGCTATCGTGGAAATAAATTGTTATAAATTATGGAGTCTAAAAAAAAATCTATAAGCATGAATCACATCTAAAGCATATGTCAAATTATTGATGGCTGCATATTTCATTAACTGAGATACAGTCTAGGCAATCTGTCCTGGTATGATTAATTCAAAATGCCTTTCTGTAAGGACATTGCATAGATCACCCATTGCTTGGAGAAACATGGGCAACTCAAGAAAATGTGCCAATGATAAGGATCCAACTGCCTAGCAGCATATAGCACATAGTCTCCAGGACAGGGAAAGCAGTGGCACTGGCAGGTAAATTATTTAACCCAGTCAATGTATCTATTAAGCAGCCCCCGAACAAATGGCACGTGATAGCAGTTTGTGTGACCACTGACTCCTGCTTTCACCTCATCAAAGTTGAATGGCAATAATATGCTGTTCCAGAACATGTTCCATAGAGCCACTGTAAGGTCAATCTCTCCCTCAACCCTGCAAGAAAATGTTACCATAATAGCTGAGGGGACTCCTTCAACACTGATCTAGAGGGACTAATGGATTACAATCCTGTTATATAATGTGTGTGAGGGATGGCAAATAATAATAATAATAATAATAATAATAATAACAAACTAAAAACAAAATTTGTTTCATTGCATTTCTGTGTGCAGCTGGGCTAGAGCTATATGAGAATAATGGTATACTGAGAGAGATGTTTGAAACCCTTGTTTATTTGGTCAACTGACCAAAAGCAAAACAGAAGAAGGAATGAAAGAAGCCAAAATTCCAAAATTCTATTAATTTAGCCTCAGTTACAAGCCTAAATGTATTTATCAACTCTTAACAGACTGTCAGGTTTTTCGCCAAGATTGTAATTTGAAAGTTGATCCTCCGGTTGAACACACCTTCTAGCCAGGGAAATAGAGCCTAGAAAAACATGTAATGTGTGGCTACAGGAATAGATTTTGACACCTCTGGTTTTAAACATCAAAATGGAAACATGACCCAATGGTACGCAATGTTTCATAAAATAAAGATATACCAATTTTCAAACATTGTATTCTCAAGAATGTATTCTCAAGTATTCTCTAGCCATTTTTTTATTTAATGACAAACAATATTAAATATATTAAAAATGGAAACTTAAACATAAACATAAACATAAACTCAAAAAGATTATGAAAAGGTCAGAGGGTTGTTTATGAAACAACGATAATTATCCTTTCACTGTAACCATTAATCCTTGATTGGATTTTTCGCAACAGACAGTCGTTGCACTTGCTTTCATAATTGCTTTACATACATTGGTCGAATTCGACGCCAGTCTAAATGAGGAAAGCGACGATTGGGTAAGAAGTGGTTCTCTCCGCTCCTCCCTTCCCTGTTCGTCGCGGCTCTGCTTCCGCAAGGCCACCATGCCCTCCGGAAGTTAGTTTGTTGTAGTCGGGTACTGGAATGAGTGAAAGGTGTCCACATACTGTATATAAACAAACCGTACAGGGTGGCGAAGGACAAATAAATATAAGCGAAAGACACAAGAATATATTCGCAAAGTATTTACAGTATACTCAAACCCCGTTTTTTAAATAGTTCACTCCGCTGGAGCAAGGCGGAAAGCGAGGCGGGAGGATATGGAGCCCTCGCCGGCAAAGGGGAAAGCGCAGGGTCGGCTGCTGGTGTCCACGACCCTGGACGCAAAAGATGAACTGGAGGAGGTAAGAGGCACTGAGCGTAGATCTTTTGCACGTGCACTCGACCCTTTCGCGTGAATGATCGCTATGGAAGTTCAGTTGTTCCACGAATCGACAAGCAGTAGCACCAACGAGCTACCAAGCTAGCACAGCAAACTATTTTGTGTTTTAGCGAAATATTGTATTAAATATTGTCTTCTCTCCCTCACACACATATATTAATCACATAGGTGCGAATATATCAATTGCAAATAAACAGATTTGTATTCATTTATTAATTAAAAATGTACTACATATTTATTATAATAAATATATTCTTTATTACATTTTGTTTCTAGTTTGTGCCAGTAAAATGTTCTAATGGATTTCTCTCTTTCTTTTTTTGTATGCCTCTGAACACTTTTTTCTTTTGTTGTGTTGTCAATGTGTATTTAATAATGATACGGTCTGGCTGTGTTGTTTTCATATTGCATTGCCTCTATGTAAACTGGCCTATGTGTCTGTTTTACGTGCACCTGCATCTTACCATAATTACAATCAACCCCTGTTCTCCTTTGTGCATAAGCGGTTGGAGCGATGTGTGGGTATCGTCACCAGCCTTATCAACGGTCTTTCAGAGCGGGAGGCGAACGATACGCTCACAGCACACGTGAGTTTCTCTCCTCTACCAATACGGTGATGACACAGGTTATTCTACACTGCACTGGGTTGCACTGATATGCTGCTTCCCACGTAGTGTAAATGGATTGCATGAGTGGATATATGAATCGTTACCGTTCTAATCCCCAATCCCCTTGCCCTCCCACTCTGATCTGCACCTGTCCTTCGTCCCTCCTGCAGGTGTGTAAGGGCTCCCAGCAGCACGAGGAGGTGTGTCTGGGGCTCTTCTCGCTGCTGTTAACAGAGCCCACCCAGGCACAGCGGGTACGACACCACCCCTCTCTCTCACAACTCACCCACTGATCTCAGAGCAGCCCGGCAGAAATATGAACTCCTCCGTGTGGGATCCTTCTCCCCGGGCTGTATTGCAGTCCATGGCTCTAAGCCAACAGTTTTTCTGAGGAAATGATCACTCATGATGATGTCT